>NW_023658166.1:2500-25032 GCF_015228065.2 Penaeus monodon
AAGTATAAAAAATAGACATGTAAATAGATGACAAAATATTTAGGATCGCATTTCTCTATTCCGTGATGACCTGCAATGATTAAGGGTAAACCCACAATAAAGACTTTGCTCTGCAATATTTTTACAATCAGTCTATCTCCGGTCTCTGTCGAAACGTCTATAACCCCGTCGATTATTTTCTTGCTTACATCAGTTGCCGACGCTATCATTATGTCGCTCATAGCGCGACTATACCAATCCCTGATCGCACGTAAGCGAAGCTCCTTGGGAAGATCTCGCTCGCTTACTAGAGCGCCCAATACGGACGTGTCGGAGAAAACGGCCCATCCCCCGCATGGTCCGTGAAACTTCACGTCGCTTTCACAACAGATCGACGCATATCCCTTTGTTTTGCTTTGCCATTTCGTATTAGGGTTCTTGACGTATGCCCGTTTCAGATCGCTGATGTTGCTCGCTATGTATTGCGAGATGTGAGTCTCGAAAGGGTGTTCCATGCTTTCATCGTTCCCTAGACTCCTGTCCGCGTAAGAATATTTCACGATCTTGTATGACCTGACTCCGCTCGGACAATATCGTGCGATGACGTTGTAGTGCGCACCTCTCGAGGAGTGAATGGTCGAAGACGTCAGCATCGCTATCGTTCCATAAGCTATACCTCCGTATATTAACACTTTCCCGAAGCGTCCCGTGATATTTATCACGCGTTAGATAGCTTTTTGGCAAGACTGTCGTTCATGAAAGTGGCCGTTTTGCTTTCTTTAGAAAATCTCTGAGGAAGCCTTCGTCGTTGAACCTAGAATCGTTTTCCACGCTTCTAAGGTATCCACTTCCTCCAGCGGAAGACTCCCCTCAAATCTTTTCGCTTCCCTTTCCATGCCGCTTATTTTACAATCAGGGTAGGTTTCGGCAATTTCCAGGGCACAGGGTTCGTTAATCGTTTCGGGTGCTTCGACTCCCATCTGATCGAGGAAAGAGGTCATCGTCGCTTCGTTTTTTTTCTCAGGGCGACGATTTCGCCCGCTATGTTTCTGCCGTCTTTACCCATCACTTCCAACGAGTGGCATCTTCACCTCCCCGCCTCATGCTCAGAGCGTTCATGTCGAGTCTCTCTAATGATCTGTAAGCTCTTTCTCAAAAGTATGAGTGGCCTCCGCATTCCTCAGTATTTGTCTCTCCTCTTTTATATCTGTTATTACGGCTTCGGCACTTTGGTGATACCGTCTTGACGACCGAACTCACGCTGTCGATGATATCTGCCGTCAATCCCCTAAGTTCTCCAATATTTAGTTCCGCCGACCTCATCGTCGAAGCATCGTTTCTTGGCTTATCCTTTTACTTCGTATGATGTCGCTACTGCTATGCAGAGAATGATACCATGCTTACAGGACAGGACGCGTCGGTATCGAGGTAAACGCATAGTCGCGTCCCTCTACTGCTACTACTACTACTACTATTAATGTTGTCTTTGTCGTCATCGTTGGTATCCAGTGAAGACTCCACTACATTTGCTACATCTCTGGAAACGGATCGACCGATTGGTCCAAATCACCTGGAGGATGAAACAATAAGTAAAGTGGAGATCTATCGTGATACTATGCATAGACTTGGCGGTGCTCTTGCATCGATTAATGTGAGCGAGATCAGTCGTTTGAAAATGAATAGATTGCACATAACAGAAGCCAGGAAAAACACCGCTGTCATTGCTAGCTGCATGGGGATAAACATGCCTATACAACCTAGGAGCTATTTCGGTATATATAGTGTGTATGCAGGACTTTAACTTTTTTATTGTCTCTTCGTATAGTGTTTTTTTTATGGCGTACAGTATAGGCGCAGAGCCGCTATCGTCATTCGTTTCATTTCCCACGATGCGCATTATGTGTCCCAGTACGTAAAACAAATTGTTCTGGTGTGATGTTGGAGAGCTCGCGAACGAACTGTGATCCTTCCAGCGATAACCAAAGACTAAATCTGCAATGAGAGATTTATAAAGGTCGATATTTTCTTCATTGTGGAGGTCTCTACTAGGCGGTGATATATTATAGAAATTAGAATGAAATTTATGGGCGGCACAAAATTGTGATCGTATTTCTTATCGTAATCGTGTCTTAGTTGTAGCAATTTTGCATAAGCTAGTACGACCTCGGGTTCGCCGTACAGTAGATGAGTATTCGCAATTGAGATAACTGTTTTCTATTATTATTATAATCATAATTATAATTACTATTATTACTATTTCTATTACGAGTATTATATCTTCACTGGAGGAGTTATGCTATCAAGCACATGGTTATTGGTGTTATTAGATTCCCATTCTATATCAAAAACTCTATCGGAGATATCATACAGTTGTCGCAATATTTCGTATGAGGCATTTGTTCTCTTGGTCGACGAGCTCCTCGGTATTTCCTTAACGCCGATCCCAGCATCGGAATACGCCATTCTCAGGAGTTGAGATAGGTAGTCGAATGATGTTCATCCGCCTTTGGTGACCGCCACGAAACCTCAACTGACCTAAGACTGTATTCGAGATCTGCATCGGGGCTAAATCCGGAAAGCTTGTGTATGTCTAGTACATTCTGAAGTATCGTTTTTCTGTGTTCGTCTCTGTTGCCCATTTCTTCTCTCGTCAATAAATCGCTCAGTTGAGGACTGTCTTCTTCGAATGAGCTCTTCCAACTCGTCGCTGGCGAAGAGAGACAGTGGCATCCTTCGATGTTCTTAAATGTCGATTCAATGAGTCCGTTTCCTAGTATGGTAGTTTCTCTCTTATACATTTAACATTATGCAGATCTGCACACTTCTTAACGACGTTTCGAAAACAGCGTTAATATGTACCTAGTGATATCACCTCTTAAATTCTCGGCCGAAGCGGCCTTCAACGAAGAGACGAACAATTTGAGATGTCTTGGATTCCATAGAAGTTTACATATATCGATGTACTGCTTTAGTTTGTCTGGATTCCCTTGATCTAGAATGCTGTAATATTGTTCTACTAGATGATTATA
The DNA here is from genome assembly GCF_015228065.2 of Penaeus monodon. Taxonomy (NCBI): domain Eukaryota; kingdom Metazoa; phylum Arthropoda; class Malacostraca; order Decapoda; family Penaeidae; genus Penaeus; species Penaeus monodon. The sequence continues at coordinate 5,509 of NW_023658166.1, forward strand.
GTCGACCTCGTCATCTTTGCTGCTATTGTTATTTCTGCCAGTACGTTTTTTACCTGCTTCGTGATTGAATCGAATTCGGAGTAATCTAGTCTGAGCCATCTTGGATCTCTTTTATAGTTATCAATCCATTTTAAAGATAGATGTTTTATTTATATATATATTTTTTTTTATCAGAGACTCCTATCCCAGCAGAGTCTTCATTGACTATATCTAAATATAACATCTTAATGATCAGTAAACTAACAACTACATCACTATTACATCTAATTTACGTCAATATAATATACTTATATTGTACACCTGTTAGAGAATTGTTATTAAATCTCCTAACATGCACATTATTTCGTTTGGCAAATCAAAAGTTCCACTTCTGTGGTAACGTATACTGTTCTGCTTCATCTTTAGATCAACTATATTAGATCGTAACATCGGATTTTTTTTTCTGTGCTGCTCCTTTTTAGAGCAACTCGTATCATCGAAACAGTATTCGTAGCTTTCATCGCCTTTATTTGTATATCGATATATTTCTTATTTTCTTTTTCAGCTCATATTTAGATCGAGTGTTTTTTCTTTTCAGCGCACAGATTCCGTTGGTGCCTGTAAAGTGCCATAGGTGAAAAGAAAATTATATGTACCGTGTGCTTGCTTGCTTGCTTGCTTGCTTGCTTGCTTCCTTGCATATACCGTGTGTGTAAGTAAGTAAGTAATAACAGTGATATTCATTTCGATTTTAGGGATTTACCACATCGTTATGCAGGGAATATTGATACTCTGATTTATGATTACATTTATTTCTTTATTTGAAGCTTTTCGGTGACATCGGAAAAATATGATATAGACTATTCACATTACTCATGAATCCGTATGGTCCGCTTGACCACTCAATAAATACAATAATAAGTAAAGTTGCCCTATATGTAAGTGTAGCTTGTTTTTATTTTAAGCTCCTACCAATGATCATTGATCTTATCCTCATATCACGTATATTACAACAGTCAATTATATCGTGTATGTGACTGTTATAGTAAGGCTTGTCGCATCTCGATAACAACAACGAGGTGGATGCATGGACTGCTGCACGACATGCGTGATGATAATTCTATGCAGTGAGGCTTAATCGAAATATCTTTCATCATCTGTATTTGTATGTCAACTTTAGATATTTTCATTATTCTTTCATCGAAACAGTGTTGGTCATTTTATATATCAACCTTTCTCCTCAACAGTAAATTATCTCTCATCATTAAAAGTTTTCATTTGTATTGTGATGGCAAAAAGTTTTCATTTGTATTGTAATGTACATTTGTAGATATATATATATTTTTATGAGCGGCAAATTCTTTTCTCTCATGTCCTCGAGACATCTTATGTTTTATTTTTGTGTAGGTTATTCATACATCAATTTTTTTCCAACACTTCTCCCTTACATTGTTGAAGTTTGATTTTGTGTTGGGTATATACTTCTCTCCCTTGTATCTGGTCATTTGTATATCAACATTTATCTTTCCCAGTAGAAGATGCTTTTCTCCTGTACGTATCGTTGAAGCGGCATTTGTCACTTGTACGTCACAGTTCTTAACAGGAAATTTTTCTTCTCTTCATGCATTGTTGAAAGTTTGATTTGTGTTGGGTATATACTTCTCTTTTTGTATCTGTCATTTGTATATCAAAATTTTTTTCCCAGTGGAAGATGCTTTTCTTTTTATGTATCGTCGAAGGGGTATTTGTCATTTGTACATCAAAGTTCTTAACAGAAAATTATCTTATCTCCCTTTTGTGTTGTGTATATTCTACTCTCCCTATTATCTGGTCATTTGAAGCTTGATTTTGTAATTATCTTCTCTCCCTTGCATCATTGAAAGTTGATTTTGTGTTGTGTATATTCTACTCTCCCTAGTATCTGGTGGTCATTTGAAAGTTTCATTTGTAAATCCTCTTCTCACCCTTACGTCTGGTCATTCGTGTAGCAACCTTTATTATTCCTAGCAGCAATCTAGTACATATCGTCGAAACAGCATTAGTCAATTTGTGCATCAGATGTTTTCAACGGTAAATTATCTTGTCTCTCTTGCATCACTGAAAGAGGATTTTATGTTCGGTATCTTCGTTTCTCTCTTGTATCATTGCATTGAAAGTTTGATTTTGTTTTTGGTATATTCTTTTCTCCCTTATATCATTGAATGTTTGATTTTGTGTGTGGTTATATCTAGGTCAACCTAGCAGCAAATTCTTCTCTCTCTCTCTTTCTCTGTCTCTCTCTCTCTTATTATTGAAACATACTTTATTATTTTGTTTTGCGTAGGTTATACATCAACTTTATTTCAACAGAAATCTATCTATCTTATCCTCGCATCAATGAAGGTATAATTTTGTGATGGATATTTCTTTCTCCCTTGTATCTGGTCATTCGTATATCAATATTTACTTGTTCCAGTAGAAGATGCTTTTCTCCTGTACGTCTCGTCGAAGCAGTATTTGTCAACTTGTACGTCACAGTTCTTAACAGGAAATTCTTCTTCTCTCACTTGCATCATTGAAATTTGATTTTGATAATCATCTTCTCTCCCTTGCATCATTGAAAGTTTGATTTGATTTTGTTTGTGGTATATTCTACTCTCCCAGCAATCTCGTACATTTCGTTGAAACAGCATTAGTCAATTGTGCATCAATGTTTTCGACATAAATTATCTTGGTCCGCTGAAAGATTATTTTTATTTTCGTTTCTCCCTTGTATCATTGAAAGTTTGATTTTGTTTTGGGTATCTTCGTTTCTCCCTTATATCATAAAAGTTAATTTTGTGGGGGGAATATCTAGATCAACCTAGCAGCAAAATTTTTCTTCTCTCCCCCCCCCCCCTCCTCTCTCTCTCTCTCTCCTCTCTCTCTCTCTCTCCTCTCACTCTCTCTCTCTCTCTCTCTCTCTTATTATCGAAACATTTTTTTTTCCGTAGGTTTATACATGAACTTTATCAATGAAGGTTTTTTTTTGGTTGGATATTTTCTTCTCTCCCTTGTATCTGGTCATTTGTATATCAACTTTTATTTTTTCCCCCGCCCGCAAATACTTTTTCTCGTATTGTCAAATTTGTGCGACAATGTTTTCGACAGGAATGTATCGTGTCTCCCTTGCATCATTGAAAGTTTGATTTTATGTTTTGTATTTCTACTCTACTTTGGTATCTGGGCATTCGTGATCAACCTATATTATTCCTAGCAGCAATCTAGTACATATCGTCGAAACAGCATTTGTCAATTGTGCGACAAATGTTTTCGACAGTAAAATATCTTGTCTCCCTTGCACCATTTAAAGTTTGATTTTGTTTGTGTATATTCTCTTCTCCCCTTTTGTCATTGAATGTTTTGATATTGTGTATGGTTATATCTAGATCAACCTAGCAGCAAATTCTTCTCTCTCTCTCTCTCTCTCTCTCTCCTCTCTCTCTCTCTCTCTCTCTCTCTCCTCTCTCTCTCTCTCTCTCTCTCTCTCTCTCTTATTATCGAAACATACATTATTTATTTTGTTTTGCGTAGGTTATACATCAAATTCATTTTCAACAGAACTCTATCTATCTATCTTTTTCTCCCTCGCATCAATGAGGGTTTTATTTTTGTTTTTGGGTATTTTCTTCTCTCCCTTGTATCTGTTCATTTATAATCACCTTCATTTTTCCCAGCAGCAAATGCTTTTCTCTTGTATTGGGTCCATTTGTACGTAAAATGTTTCCAAAGTAAATTATCTCCCTTATATCACTGAAAGTTTGTTTTGATTGTGAACATATCTAAAACAACCTAGCAGCAATTCTGCTAGGTTGAAACGCATTTGTCAATTTGTGCATCAGATTTTTTCGACAGTAAATATCTGTCCGCTGAAAGATGTTTTTATGTTCGGTATCAGGAATTTTTCTTCTCTCCCTTGCATCATTGAAAGTCTGCTTTTGTAATTTATCTTTTCTCCCTTGCATCACTGAATCTTTGATTTTGTTTTTGTGAATATGCTACTCTCCCATGTATCTGGGGATTCGTGTATCAACCTTTAATATTCCTAGCAGCAATCTCGTATATATCGTCGAAATAGCTTTAGTCAATTTTTGGGGACAAATGTTTTCGACAATAAATTATCTAAATCCGTTGAAAGATGATTTTTTTATGTTCGGTATCTCCGTTTTTTCCCTTGTATCATTGCATTGAAAGTTTGATTTTTTCTTCTCTCCCTTGTATCTGGTCATTCGTATATCAATATTTTTCTTGTTCCATAAAGATGATTTTCTCCTATACGTATCGACGAAGCAGTATTTGTCAACCTCTACGTTACACTTCTTAACAGGAATTTTTTCTTCTCTCCCTTGCATCATTGAAAGTTTGATTTTTTAAATCATCTTTCCCCCCCTTGCATCATTGAAAGTTTGGGTTTTGTAAATCATCTCCTCTTTCCCCTTTCATCATTGAAAGTTTGATTTGATTTTGTGTTGTGTAAAATTCTACTCTCCCAGGCAATCTCGTACATATCGTTTTTCCCAACGGGAAATTACCTTGTCCGTTGAAAGATTTTTTTGGTGGTCATATCTATATCAACCCAGGGAGCAAAATTCTTTATCTCTCTCTCTCTCTCTCTCTCTCTCTCTCTTATTATCGAAATTTTATTTTACTTTATTTATTTTGTTTTGCGTATGTTTTTACATCACTTTATTTTCAACAGAAATCTATCTATCTATCTTTTTCTCCCTCGCATCAATGAGGCATAATTTTTTGATGGATATTTTCTTCTCTCCCTTGTATCTGGTCATTTGTATATCAACATTTATTTTTCCCAGTGGAAGATGCTTTTCTCCTATACGTATCGTCGAAGCGGGATTTGTCAACTTGTACGTCACATTTCTTAACAGGAATTTTTCTTCTCTTCCTTGCATTATTGAAAGTTTGATTTTGTAAATTATCTTCTCTCCCTTGCATCACTAAAAGTTCGATTTTGTATATTATCTTCATTGAAATTTGATTTGATTTTGTGTTGTGTATTTTCTAGTCTCCCAGCAATCTCGTACATATCGTCGGGAAAAGCATTAGTCAATTGTACGACAAATGTTTCGACGTAAATTATCTTGTCCGACGAAAGAGGATTTCATGTTTCGGTATCTTCGTTTTTCTCTTGTATCATTGCATTGAAAGTTTGATTTGGTTTTGGATATATTCTTTTCTCCCTTATATCATTAAAAGTTTGATGTTGTTTTGGGTATACTCTTTTCTCCCTTATATCATTGAAAGTTTTGATTTTGTGTGTGGTCATATCTAGATCAATCTAGCAGCAAATTCTTCTTCTTCTTCTTCTCTCTCTCTCTCTCTCTCTCTCTCTCTCTCTCTCTCTCTCTCTCTCTCTCTCTCTCTCTCTCTCTCTCTCTGTCTTATTATCGAAACTTCATTTATTTTGTTTGCGTAGGTTAAACATCAACTTTATTTTCAACAGCTATCTATCTTTTTTCTCCTAGCATCATGAAGGTATAATCTTGTGATGGATATTTTCTTCTCTCCCTTGTATCTGGTCATCTGTATATCATTTGTATATCAACATTTATTTTTTCCCAGTAGAAGATGCTTTTCTCCTGTACGTATCGTCGAAGCAGTATTTGTTCAACTTGTACATCGTAGTTCTTAACAGGAAATTTTTCTTCTCTCCCTTGCATCATTGAAAATTTGATTTTTGTAAATCATCTTCTCTCCTTTGCATCACTGAAAGTTTGTATTTTTGATTTTGTGTTGTGCATATTCTACTCTCCCTTGTATCTGGTCATTCGTCTATCACCTTATCATTCCTAGCAGCAATCTAGTACATATCGTCGAAACAGCATTAGTCAAGTTGTGCGACAATGTTGTTCGACAGTAAATTATCTTGTCCGTTTAAAGATGATTTTTTGTTCGATATCTTCGTTTTCTCCTTGTATCACTGAAAGTTTGATTTTGTCTTAGGTATATTCTTTTTCCCTTATATCACTGAAAGTTTGATTTTGTGTGTGGACATATTTAAGTCAACCTAGCTCAATCTAGATCATCTAGCAGCAAATTCTTCTTCTTCTTCTCTCTCTCTCTCTCTCTCATCTCTCTCTTTCTCTCGTCTCTCTCTCTCTCTCTCTCTCTCATATATCGAAACATATTTTTTTTTGCGTAGGTTATACATGAACTTTATCAATGAAGGTTTTATTTTGTTATGGATATTTTCTTCTCTCCCTCTTGTATCTGGTCATTTGTATATCGACCTTTATTTTCCCGCAGGGAAAGGCTTTTCTCTCGTATTGTCCATTTGTACGTCAAATGTTTTCAACAGTAAATTATCTTGTCTCCCTTGCATCACTGAAAGTTTGATTTTGCTTTGGGTATATTCTTCTCTCCCTTGATCTGGTCATTGTGTATCGACTTTTTTTTCTAGCAGCAAAATTACCATTTTGTGCATCATATTTTCAACAGTACATTTTCTTCTTCCCTTGCATCATTGAAAAGGTGATTTTGTGTTGGGTAAATTCTTTTCTCCCTCGTTTCATCGAAAGTCATCTGTTGTGGTATCTTTTTGATATCATTTGTGTGTGGTCATATCTTAGCAGCAAATTCCTTTCTCTCTTATTAACGAAATATCTTTTTTGTGTAGGATATTGTATACATCGACGTTATTTTCAACAGAAAACAACCTATCTTTTTTGTCCCTTGTATAATTGAAGGGATTTTTTTTTGTGTTGGACATATTGCAACATTCAGCAGCGAAAAGTTCCTCTCTAATCATCAAAACAATCTTTAATTTATTTTCTCTATGTCATTTGTACATAAACAGTAAGTTATCTTTTCTCCCTTGCATCATTGACAAATAGATTTTGTGTTGGGAAAATTCTTTTCCCCCCTCGTTTCATTGAAAGTTTTTTTTTGTGGTATCATTTGTGATATCATTTGTGTGTGGTCATTCTCTCTCTCTCTCTCCCCTCATATATCTAAGCATATTTTATTTATGTTGTTTTGCGTATGTTATGCATCAGCTTTTTTTTCAACAGAAATCTACTATCTATCTTTTCTCCCTCGCATCAATGAAGATTTTGCATGAAGATTTTATTTTGTGTTGGGTATTTTCTTCTCCCCCTTGTATCTGGTCATTTGTATATCAACATTTATTTTTCCCAGTAATAGATGCTTTTCTCCTGTACGTATCGTAGAAGCACTAGTCAACTTGGTACGTCACAGTTCTGAACAGGAATTTTTTCTTCTCTCATCACTGAAGTTTGATTTTGTAAATCATCTTCTCTTCCCTTTGGATCATTGAAACTTTGAATTTGTTTTGTGTTGTGTATATTCTACTCTCCTTTTATCTGGTGCTATTTGAAAGTTTGATTTTGTAAATCATCTTCTCACCCTTGCATCATTTTGTGTTGTGTATATGCTACTCTCTCTCTTGTATCTGGTCATTCGTGTATCAACCTATATTATTCCTAGTACAATCTCGTACATATCGTCGAAACGCATGTCAATTTGTGCATCAGATGTTTTCACAGTAAATTATCTTGTACGTTGAAGATGATCTTTATTTTCGTATTCATTTCTCCCTTGTATCATTGAAAGTTAATTTGTTTTGGGTATTTCTTTTTCTCCCTTATATCACTGAACGTTTGATTTTGTGTGTGGTCATATCTACATCAACCTAGCAGCAATTATCTCTCTCTCTCTTATCGAAACATCTTTATTATTTTGTTTTCTGTAGGTTATACATCAACTTTATTTTCAACAGAAATCTATCTATCTATCTTTTCCCCGCATCAATGAAGTTTTATTTTGTGTTGATATTTTCTTTTGTGTTGGTATTTCTCCTATCTCTTGTTTTGGTCATTTTATATCACCTTTTATTTTTCCCAGCAGCAAATGCTTTTCTCTCGTATTGCAATTTGTACGTCAAATGTTTTCAACAGTAAGATAAAGGACCAACAACAATTGATAAACGAAAGAAGAAAAAAAACTCTATCACATCGAAAGGAAAAAAAAATTATGAACAGCACTCTAGTTTAATATCACCAATGCTACCACCAAAACCACCACCACCACTACCTTCAACTCCTTAATCGTTATCGTCACCAATGAAATCATCGACACCAGTGAATTCTCGACAGAAAATATATTTCCCCTTTCCCTTCAACTAATAATTGAAAGTTTGATTTTGTTTTGGGTATATTCTCTCTCCCTTAATTATTGAAATTTGATTTGTGTGTGTCATATCTAGATCAATCTAGCAGCAAATTCTTCTTCTCTTATTATCGAAAACATATTATATTTATTTTGTTTTGCGTAGATTATACATCACTTTATTTTCAACAGAATTCTATCTATCTTTTTCTCCCTCGCATCAATAAAGGTTTTATTTGTGTTGGGTATTTTCTGGTCATTTGCATATCAACTTTTATTTTTCCTAGCAGCAAATGCTTTTCTCTCGACAGTAAAGTATCTTCTCTCCCTTGCATCACTGAAAGGTTGATTTTGCTTTGGTATATTTCTTCTCTCCCTTGTATCTGGTCATTTGTGTATCGACTTTTTTCCGAGTAGCAAATTCTTTTCTCTCATATGAACAATATTAACCAATTTGTGCATCATATTTTTCCAACACATTTTCTTCTTTCCCTTGCATCTTTGAAAAGGTGATTTTGTGTTGGGTAAATTCTTTTCTCCCTCGTTTCATTGAAAATCATCTTTTGTGATATAATTGTGTGTGGTCATATCTAGCAGCAAATTCCTTTCTCTCTTATTAACGAATATCTTCCTTTTTTGTGTAGGATATTGTACACAACATTGAAGGCTTTCTTTTGTGTATTGGACATATGTACATCAATGTTTTTTTTTTTTTTTTTTTTTTTTTTTTTTTTTTTTTTTTTTTTTTTTTATTCCAGCAGCGAACAAGTTCCTCTCTAATCATCAAAACCATCTTTAAATTACTTTCTCTATGTCATTTTGTACATCAACATTAAGTTATCTTTTTTCCCTTGCATCATTGAAAGATAGATTTTGTGTTGGGTAAATTCTTTTCTCCCTCGTTTCATGAAAGTCATCTTTTATGGTATCTTTTTCCCTTGCATCATTGATGGTTTCTTTTCGTGTTGGACATGAGTACATCAACGTCTTTTTTATTTTTTCTCAGCAGCGAACGAACAAGTTCCTCTCTAATCATCAAAACAATCTTTAATTAATTTATTTTCTCTATGTCATTTTGTACATCAATAGTAAGTTATTTTTTCTCCCTTGCATCACTGAAATAGAAAACTATCTATCTATCTTTTTTTCCCTTGTATCATTGAAGGTATCCTCTATGTTGGGCATATGTAGATCAACGTATTTTCTCAGCAGCGAATATGTTTCTCTCTTATCATCTAAACAATCTTTAATATATTTCCCTATGTCATTTTTTACATCAACAGTGACAGTTTTCTTTTCACCCTTGCATCATTTACAGTGTTGGATATTGTGTTGACTATATGTAGATCAGTTTGTTTGTATTTTCCTAACGTAATTATTTTTTCTCTCTTATTCTCCAACCATCTTATAATGTTTTGAGTATTTTTTTTCTAGCAGTAAAGTGCTTTCTCTCTTATTCACGAACTAGTAAGAGTGGTTGACTGTGCGAGTGGTGGCTGCTTTCCTCACACGCACTTTTATAGCGGCAGTTACTGGGCGGATACCTGTAACTCATAGCACGCAGCGCCGAGACGAGAACAAGAGGAAAACGAAACGAATGTAGCTCAAGAACAAAACGAAACAGAACGAGTGTAGCTCATCTCGACAAAGGCTTGCAATGTTACATATTGTTCATTACAGTCGGATGGATACATCTGATGTACAGTACCTCAATAAACATTTTACGTCAAACGACGAAATGGGTCAAAGACAGACTACTGCCGAAAGACAAAATGGTCTACAAATGACCAATATAAAATACCTCGCTGCTGGAACATGAACACTGCTTCACGTTCGAATACGAGTTTTGATACTATTAGAGGATAGTTAGAAAGATAAATATTTGAAAAGAAGATCTCTTTTATTACCGTATATACAAAGTTTTGCTGCCGCAGCAACCCCGGACCCTCAAATGAAAATATTGTCCAATGTCGTCGGGTTTACATATGAATGCGATCCATTACCGCATATTCGACTTTTATTATCACAACTAGATTCTAGGTCAGTACTTCTATCATTACATCTATTACCGATGCAACTTTTCTCAGTCATAATGTTTTCTCTATCACAAAAATAACACTTTTGACTAACAGCACGAGAAAGGTCTTGCGATTCTTTAAAAAAAGCAAGAGATGACACTGTTTTCTTCTTTACTTAACGACATGTCGGCCCAGCAGTCTTGCAGTTCTGTTTTGGTTTTCCTTGAACATAATTTTATCCTGCACACAAGACTTCGACATATGTTTATATTCCACACATGTTCGACATATTTTTTACTGTACATACGTTCGACATTTTTGTAAACTGCATACATGTTCGACAACTATTATTTCTATCATACCCACATTGTATCTGACAATATTCAATATTAACATATATACACATACACCTATCATACTACGATTTTTTTTCTTTTCTTACGTCTGCGCACATTACTCGACGATCTTTTGTCGTTAGCGATTGTATTTAAATCAGACTCAGTAGAAGAAAATGACGAATGAGAAGGAAGAACTGATGATGATGATGATGATGATATATATCGCGGATTAATGCCGAGATGGATTTCTTGATTCCAATATGCCTCTGACTACATCATCGAGAAGTCTTACGATTCTTGTACAGGTATGACATGATGTGTTTTCTTATCACGACCTACAGAATATCTTTTTCGAGAATTGTAGTTAGCGTCAAAGAATCAGGATCTACTGTTTTATAATTATGAAGGAAATATTCTTGGCACTGTGAGAATGTTATTACTGTGACGATCGGCCAAGTCTCTGATGGTGCGTTTTGTTTTATTTGTCGTCCTTTTGACGTCGTCGTTTCGATTTTCTTTTAGCATGTTACAAAGATGAATAAAGACGGTTCGATGATTATACTTGCTATATTGATGATACTTCTCTTCATAGCGACTTGTATGTTTTTGAGGTTTAAAAGAACTGTCCACTGGATCATTATCAGCGGATTCCAATCTGAAGAGCTAGTTCTGCATATTCTTCCACCCCGTGATATAACTTGGATTCTCTCGTGATGAGAAAAAAACACTCCACGAATGCCAGAAGAAGTCACTACACATCTATTATTTTATCATATATTATATTATATATATATTATTATTATATTATTATCATTACAATTATCACTATTATTATACGACCTAGTCGTAAGATCGGTCGTGTCTCACTATCATCTGTGGTATTACATTGCGTCCTTCGCTCTATCGACTGCAACTCCTCTTATCACGTCTAAGAAATGTGTAGTGAACAACACTGTGTAAATTCCGTTTTGAATACGAGCATCTATTCGAGATTGTAAATACTCCAGTTCTCGTATTCTCCGAATTTTCTTTCCCTAATGGTTGTTCGAGCTTTAAAGAACAAGTCAGAGAATACTCTTGGAAGTACATTCATCATCGTTATGATATAGACTTTGAATTCGACAAATAGGATTGCATAAAACGATTCTCTGCATGGTCGTAAGAGGAAATATAACTCGTGTCTAGTTCGAACACAATTCATCTTCTTACATCTCAACTTTTTATCATAAGTCTACATTTCGTCTTCGTAACCGTTCTATCTGATCCGCCGAAGGTAGGGAGGTAAATCATCAACGATATCCGCGTCTATAGCTTCCGTCTTTTTTTAAATAGAGCTGTGACGACGCGTTTAAATTTTAAGATGCGCGTGTGTTTTTCCAAGGTTTTTATGTTTAAAATCCTCTACAGCCGTTTAGCTCTTGAACCCTTTCCCTTTTTATTTGGTTTAAAAGTTGCATTTATGTAGTATTAACTGATGAAGTGACGCTCTTTTAGCTGTGATTGTCCTTACATTGCTGATCTTCATGCAATTTGGGCCGGTGTTTTTTCTCGTGTAAAATATTAAAAACGTATATTTTAGAGTGATAAATTACCTCAATCCTTCCCTTCTTCTTCTTTGTTATCATCGTCATAACATCATCATCATCATCTCATCATCATCATATCATCATCATCATCATCATCATTCATCATCATCATCATCATCATAATTTTCATCATCATCATACATCTTCTTTTTCTCCTTTTCTTTTCTTTTTTCTTTCCTCTTAAACTTTTTCCTTTCTCTTTTCTAAAACTTTTTTCCTTTTCCTTTTCTTTTTCCATACTTTTTCTTCTTCACTATCTTTTTCTTCTTCTTTTCTTTTTCGTATCATCATCATAATAGTAGTAGAAGGGGAGAGGAAGGGAAGAAGGGGAGAGGAGGAATGGGAGAAATAATAAGAATTAGTAGGGAGGTGTAGTCTAATAGTAAACGCAAAAGCATAGTAGCAGCAGCGGGTATATAGAAAAAGTAGTAAAATGAAAAAACAGTAGGGGGTGGGGGGTGGTCTCACTACCACTTTTGGGTGTATATTTTTAATGAATATCTAAAAAAAACCATTTGGTGGTCTCATCGTTATTATTTATTTTTTGAGGGGCAAATCTTTATATCGATTCTCACTTTTATTTTTTTAATCTATCGGATCATCGCAAATATTTAAATATTTTTTTTTTAAATTTGAGCAAAGTATGGGGATCCGTATTTTGTGCGAGTTTTTTGATCTGCTTTACTAATATCTTCACTACTCTTACATCAGTTCGTCTTGCATTTGTGTATAAAACGTTGCAAAATATTTTTCTTTGTTCTGTTAGTATTAGTAGTAAATTGTAGTACAACACCTATTCTATTGGAAATCCATCATTATTATCCTTTTGTAGTTTTTATTTTTTTTAGGGTCTATCTTTTTCGTATCACAAATGGCCCAAATTCCTTTATTTTTTTTTCCCGGGCTTTGGCTGTAGTATTTTTTGTATTTTTTTGTAGCATCATAGTATCCTTACTGGTTTTGGATATTTCATTCTCTTTCTATGAACGATTCTTACTTAAGGTTTTTTCTGTCTTTTTCATAAAGTTTTTCGTATTAACTGTTTGGGGAATACTCGTTATTTTTATTTTTTAAATTTTTTTTTTTATTATTTCATCATTTTTCACCCATATTATTCTTTCTATATATTTCTTAATCATCGTTTTTAAATCATTTTCTTCCCATATCCCCCTTGTAAGTTAGCTCATCACAAAATTATTATTAATATTTTTATTTTCATTTTTAATCATCGTTGTTGTTATATTTTACTATTATTATTATTATTTTTATTTTTATTATTATTTTTATTACTATTATTTTTTTATTATTGTTTTTTATCATAATAATAATTACCTTCATATAAAAAATTATAATATCATCATTAAACATAAACATATTGCATATTTGTTAAAATAAAGATTTTTTTTCTTTTATTGTATCATTATCGTTAAACACATTTTCCTCAATCATTATTTTCACTAATCACTTATATATGTCGGTTTTTGAGTTTTAAATAATTGACATATGAATAAATATCAAACAATAATCGTAAAAGAAAAAAAAAAACATTTAACAGATATATAAATATCTATAATAACTTGTTTGAATGAAAAAATAGCGTAAGTAAATAGTCCCGCTCAAGAGAAAGCACAAAGGGAGGAAAGGAGAAGGTTAAATGACGTTCCAGGTTGGGGGGGATTTTAAAAAATTTTTGTATTATATTACCAATTTCGTGTTTTAATCACCTGTGCATACTCTTACCTTACCTTACGACCTGGGAAATTTCTTTGGAAACAATCCCAGTAAAAAACATAGCTGTCAGAAAAGGCAATACCGGAAGATATAGAAGCGTTGATCCCCAAAGGACGTAAAAAATAATAAAAATAATAATAATAATAAATAATAATAATAATAAACAGCTAACACAGTAACAGGGGTTCAAAAATATAGGGCAAACGCAGAAATAAAGTATTTCCAAGACAAAAAATCCCAGATCTAAAGAATATGTTTTTAAAATCTAGGGACGACAATGATGAAAATAAGACGCCGCCAGCTCAAAAACGTGAAGATGTTCTCATGACCCAAATCGAACATAAAGGCCCCAGAGACGAAAATACCTCCCGAATATGAAAGTAAAGGACAGTTCCGAGATAATAAATGAAAAAAGAGTGACAACCTCTGGGGATTCAAAACGAATATTAAGGCCCAACAAGTCCGCTAAAAAAACAAAAAAATTGGGCCAATAAGCAACCTCTGTTTTCTCGCAAATCGGGGAAAAAAAATTGGGCAGGCGATCTCGCAATCGGAGAAAAAAAATTGTAGGCATTCTGTCCTCCCATAATCTATCAGCACGTCATCTGATTTTCGACGTTTATAAAAATAATAAACCCCTAACATAAAAAATAAAAAAAAAAAAAAAAAAAAAAATCAACGATACCCAAAAAAAGAAGGAAAAAAAAGAAAATAGATCATAAAACCAAATAATGATCTCTGGTGGGGGATTTTGAATAATTACATCCACTCAACATATTCATATACATAAAAATTATTTTAGTAGTTTAAAAAAAATAAAATCAGGGAAATATATCAGCTATAGTTTAGGGTGATGGGGAGACGAGGGTGACGGTAAGGGAAAATATGACAAGAATGATTGGTGAGATGATGATATGATGATGAGATGTGAATAAAAATGATGATAATGAAAAAGGGGGATGCAAAAGATTTTGATGATGACACTGAACCAGTGTCACCCTCAACTCTTCGTCATGATTTAGTGACTATAAGTCGTACTGTTAAATATATAACGTTTCAAAAAAACATTTTAAATAGGAAAATTGAAAAAGCAGATGTTTATAAAACGAAACCAGAAATTTACTACTCTCTACTAACTAATATATAGGAAAAAAATTAAAAAGGGGAAAGAAAAGAAAATAATATAGATTTAAAAAAAGAAATCGACAGTAATAAAAATGAAAATAAAAATAAAAAAGACAGAAACAAAACCCAATCAAAAAAAAAAAATTCCAAACACCACCCCACCACCACCGAACCCCGGGGACACCATGCCACCGTCTTGTGAAAAAACAACCATTACTCATAACAAATCGCCAAGAGGTAGTCGATGTAATTTTAAGACATGGGAGGCATGCCCAAGAAACACCTCGAATGCTTTTGATGTTCAGTGATAAAATGACCTTATTCTCAGGAATACGTCGCCAGACGACGCCCAAAAGTTTCTTGGAAATTTTAATACGACGTAAATTAAAATATTCGCGAAATTTTCAGAAAAAAATCGCATAATTTAAGAATCCATAAAAAAAAATGTCTATTGATAAGTATAAAGACTCGTCAGAGAAACTTGTCATTTATTTTCTGTCGTTCCAAGATGACGGGCCCCAAACCCTTTTTAAGGACTGCGAACGCCGGAAATCCACTTTGACTTTTGCGTTTTGTGCCTCGTTATCCCCCCAACGTAGAGGTGGTGAAAAGTATTTTTTGCAAAAAAAGATTAGTAGTATTATTAAAATTGTTTGCTCTGGGCTGTCTGGGACCATCGGTAGCCCAATATCCCTTCCCTATTTTAAACGCGGGAATTCGATATGTCAGGCTCTCTCCTTTTTCGCCATGGAACATCGCAAATGAACTTTCTGTGTCTCTTTTTTTCACTGACCGAAACGAATACCCCTAACCTGTGCTAGGGGATTTTATTTTCTTCCGGGAAATCCGAGAAGAATCAGAGGGACTAAATGTTTAAAGATGAGAGTCTAATCGTACCTCTATCGAGGTTAATAATAGAAACCCTGAGAAGTCAGGGGGTTGGGCCCGATATAACTAATGTGGCTTCTTTTTTTTGGGGTCTTGCCCGCGGCTGATACGATAAGGTATTTAAAAAAAAACACAGTTACAAGAAGATAGTGGCCGTATCCGCGAGGTCCAGCAGAAACTGAAACGCTAAACCAGTCGTTTCTTTCATTAATTTTTTTTTATCGAGTATTGTAATTTAAATTATCGTTCTTTCGATTTCTCTTTTCTTCCGATTACAAATAAGATCATCCCCTGGTATATTGATCACTAAAATGAAACCAAAAAACACACAATACGAGAATGCGAGCGGCCTAGCTAGCTACTACTAGGATGAGGATCGAAAAAATGATCTCAATTTGGCGACACGTGAAATGGGGGATTTTATAAATGACGGAATGGCTTTTGGGTTTATGATTTAATGTCTTATTTACGAAAAGATTTTTTTCAAAGTCACTTTAAAAATTTTTAGGACAAAGTTTTTGTTTATTCTCATAACGCAATGCTGGTGAAAATCTGACGAAACGCTGAGAAAAAGAATTTACGACATGATTTTCGACAACACGAAAATCCAGCAACGACACGTCGAGGATCCTGAAAAAGGGAGGACATTGAAGAATTCCCCCAGTTAAAACAGGTAAAGATTTTCTCGCCAAACAGAAGAAGAGGGTCGGGCGATAGCCAATAATAGATAATGATTTGGGTAACCCCCTACGGGTATTATTGTCTTTGTATAACACAATATTGCTAGAGAAATGAAAAAATAGATGTTCTTTTTTTTGTTCCCCAAACCGATACCCTACATAACACCCAAATCGTACAAAAAAATTATTCATTTTGTATCTGCTTGTTATTTTATCTATATTTTCTTGTTATTTTATTTAGTATTTGCTTGCTATTTTAATTTTTTATCTGCTTTTTATTTTTTTTTGTATTGCTTCTTTATGTTAGCAACATAAGCACCGAAGAAAAAAATAACCAGCAGCGCACGTCGGGAACCCGATAAAACTTTGCGGGAACTGAAAATTCCCAATTAAAACAGGAAGATTTTTTCCCCCGAACGAAGAGGAGCGGTGACGGGCGGCTAGCCAGTATATGATAGTGATATTGGTAAATGCCCCTGGGTTTAAATTTTTTTTTGTATACCCAATGTATGCTATAGTAAAAAAAAAAGAATTAGGTGTACCGTTTTCCACATCCAAAAATGTCCTATTAAACTTTTTTTTTTTCGATCGTGTTTATTTGAACGCTAGCACAGACTCGCAAAATAAAAATAAATTTTATTATTTAAAATAAAGTAAGAAAAAATAACAAAAAACCTTTTTATTTTCATAACTTACAAAAAAATATTAAAAAACCTTTCCGTTAGTATAAAGCTGGCGATGTATCTCCCCGAGGTTTTACAAGCAAAAGAAAAAATCTTGGGGTTGAAGAGGTTGGGGCCCTAGCCGATGGTTTCTTTCCCTCCCTCCGATGCTGTCTTACCCCTTCCCCACAAATTCCCTGTAACAGAACTCCGGGGCTTTTTGGCTCTGGGCAGGGAAAAATTTTTTTTTAGGCCCCCCCCCCCCCCCCCCCCCCCCCCCCCCCCCCCCCCCCCCCCCCACACAACAAAAAAAAAAAAAAAAAAAAAAAAAAAAAAAAAAAAAAAAAAAAAAAAAAAAAAAAATTATCCCCCCTTTTTGTCCCCCCTAAAACGATTTTGTTTTTTTTTTTTGATTTTTTTTTCCTCCCGGCCCCCCAACCCGGTTTTGCAAAGGGATTTCCCAATCAAATTAAAACCCCCCCCTTTTTTCTCCTTTCCCTTTCCCCTCCGGGGCGGGGGGGTTTCCCTTCCCCCCCTTTTAATCCAAAATAAAAAATTTTAAAAAAACAAAAACGTTTTTTTTTTTTCGGGCATAAAAAAAAAAAAAAAGGGTTTCCCCAAAAAAAAAGAAAAAATTTTCGGTTGGATATGGAATAGGGTACATTTAAATTCTTTTTTATTTACTTTTACTACATTGTGTTAACAAAGACAATAAATACCATAGCATTTCCAAATATCACTATCTTATTCTGGCTATCGCCCGCGTCCCGCTCCTTTTCTGTTCGGCGGAAAAAATCTTGCCTGTTGTTAAATTTGGAATTCTTCTGCCCTCGCAAATTTTTTCATCAGGTTCCTCGACAGTTCCTGCTGGATTTTTTGTTTCTTGGGTCTTATGTTGCTAAAAAAAAGCAGATACAAAAAAAATAAAAAGAAATCAAAATATAATCAACAATACTAAATAAAAAAACAAGAAAAATACAAAAAATAAAAAGCAGATAAAAAATAGAAAAATTTTTTTTGTACGATTTTGGGGTTTTTTATGTGGGATTCGGTTGGGTACAAAAAACAATACACTTATTTTTTCTTACTCATACAAAATTTTGTGTTATAAAAAAGCAATAATACCTGGGCATTTTCCCCAATTTCACATCTATTTACGGCTATCCCCGCCCGTCTTTTCTTTTCGAGCGAGAAATCTTCCCTTTGTTAACGGGGGAATTTTCAATGTCCTCCCTTTATCAGGACCTCGCGTGTCGTTGCTGGTTTCGCGTGTTCGTCAAAAACTCATGCGCAAAATTCTTCTTCACACGTTCTCGCACCCCTTTTCCCACATTGTCGTTATAAAATAAAAAAAAATTTTGTCTCAAAAACTTGTTAATTTCGACTTCTAAAAAAATTTTTTACGTAAATAACATTAATAAAAATACGCCAAAGAATTTTCCCGATCATTATATAACTCCACATCTTCATCTTGTCTCCATTGTTTGACTATCTTCGATCCCCAAAACTCATACTGCTTACTACCGCTCGCTCCCGTATGTGTGTTTTTGTGGTTATTTATGAGTACAATAAAGGTGATGAGTCTTATTCGTAAAACGGAAAACGGAAATCGAAAGAACGATATTAATATTTCAAAACTTAAAAAAATATAAAAGTTTGACGACGGTTGACTGTTTTGTTTTTTGCTGGCCTCGGGATACGGCCACTACTTCTTGTAACTGTGTTTTTTAAAAACCTTTTCGTACAATCCGTCGGGGCAAAATCCCAAAAAAGAGTAAGCCACTTGTTATATCGGATCACCAAACCCCCTGACTTCTCAGATTTTTTATTTTAAAACCTCGAAAGGTTCGATTAGATTCATCTTTAATCAGTTCGTCCCCTTGATATCTTCTCGAATTCCGGGGAAAAAATATAAAAACCCCCCAGCACAGGTTAGTGGTATTCGTTTCGGTCAGTGCAAAAAGAGACCATATAATGTTCATTTGCGCATGTTCCCTGGCGGGAAAGGGGAAAACCTGACATATCGAATTGCCGCGATTAAAATACGGGTAGGAAATCTGGGACTACCCATAGGTCAACTGACGCCAGAGCAACCGAATTGAATAAACTACTAAATCTGTATTTTTTCAGAAAAACTTTTTACCACCTCTACGTTGTGGATAAAGGGCTACAACCGAAAGTCAAAATGGGGTTCCGGCGTTCGCAGTTTTTCAATGGGTTTTGGGCCCTCACTTGGGCACGAGAGTGATAAAAATTAAAGCCCAGAGCCTTTTCTTTTTTTTTTTTTTTGCCCGAACGTCTTTTTTTAGTTTTTTTCTTTCTTTTTTTTAAAAAAAAAGGAAAAAAAAAAAAAA
>NW_023658167.1:0-25031 GCF_015228065.2 Penaeus monodon
ATTTTTTTAATATTAATTTTTATCAAACATAATTTATATAAAAATAAAGAATTTGATAATTAATATTATTATATATTTTTTATATTATATTTTATTATATTAATTTTTATTTTTTATATTAAATTATTAATTATATTATTAATTAATAGTATATTAAAATCTATAACTTATTAAAATATTAAAGTATATATATATTTGTTGGGTTTTAATATTGAATATTATATGATTATAATATATAATTTATGTATATTAAAAATTATATAAAAATAGTAAAATATAATAGAAAAAATAATATATAAATGTATATGTTTTAATTGTTTCTAATATTTGGGGATAGAATTCCAAATTAACAAATCAATAATTGATATATCCAAATGACGTTTTCGATTTTTGTGATTTGCAATTATTAGGGTAATAATGATAATAATTACCAGAATGTATTAATCATAACAATAATATGATAAAGTGAGAATAAGAGAATTTTGATAACTTTGAATAATTATTATTATTATTATTATTATTAATTATATTGATTATTATTATTATTATTATTATTATTTTATTATTATTATTATCTTAATTATTAGTATTATTGCCAATAAAACTAATATAACTGTAATTATAACAATAATAATAATAAGTATAAGTATAATAATAATCATGCTAGTGGTTATAATATTGTTATTAGTATTATTATTGTTATTATTATCATTATTATTATTTGTACTGGTAGTATAATTGCAAAAATAATTATTATAACAGTAATAATTACAGTAATACGATAAAATATTAAGATAATGATATAAATAATTATTATAAAATCGTTATTATTGTTATTATTATTGTTATTACTATCATTATTGTTGTGGTTATTAGTATTATTGCAAAAATATATACTATAACTGCAATATTGCAATTAATAATGATAACAATTGCAATAATGATGATAATAATTGCAATAATGAGATAATGATGATGATAATGATGATAATGATGATAATGATGATGATACGATAATATGATGATATCATGATAATGATGATGATAATAACGGAATTGTGTCCATATATAATATAAAAAAGGTATAAGAAAACATTCCCAAAAGTCGAAAAAGCGGCAAAATCTACGAAAAATAGCCTTTTGAGAGTATACTCCAAATGACGTTTTTTCGATTTCTTGGTGATTTCGGCAATTATTAGGGTAATAATGATAATAATTACCAGAATTGTATTAATCAACAATAATGATGATAAAAGTGAGAATAAAGAGAATTTGATAACATTTGAATATATTATATTATTATTATTATTATTATTATTATTATTATTATTATTATTATTATTATTATTATTATTATTATTATTATATTTAATTATTAGTATTATTGCCAATAAATCTATTATAACTGTAATTATAACAATAATAATAATAAGTATAAAGTATAATTATAATCTGCTAGTGGTTATAATATTGTTATTAGTATTATTATTGTTATTATTATCATTATTATTATTTGTACTGGTATATAATTGCAAAAATAATTATTATAACAGTAATAATTACAGTAATAACGATACTAATTAAGATAATGATATAAATAATTATTATAAAATCGTTATTATTGTTATTATTATTGTTATTACTATCATTATGTTGTGGTTATTAGTATTATTGCAAAATATATACTATAACTGCAATATTGCATATAATGATACAATTGCAATAATGATGATAATAATTGCATAAAGATGATAATGATGATGATAATGATGATAATGATGATATGATGATGATAACGATAATAATGATGATAATCATGATAATGATGATATAACAGGATTGTGTCCATATATAATATAAAAGGTATAAGAAAAAAAATCCCAAAAGTCGAAAAAGCGGCAAAATCTAGCGAAATATAGCCTTTTGAGAGTATACTCCAAAAAAGACGTTTTTTTCGATTTCTTTGATGATTTCGGCAATTATTAGGGTAATAATGATAATAATTACCAGAATTGTATTAATCATGACAATAATGATGAAAAGTGAGAATAAAGAGAATTTTGATAACATTTGAATATTATTATTATTATTATTATTTATATTTATTATTTTATTATATTATTAATATATATATTATTATATTCTTAATAATATATTGCAATAATCATTATAACTGTAATTATACAATATAATAAGATATAAGATAATAATAATATAGTGTTAATAATTGTATAGATATTATTGTTATTATTATATTATTATTATGTATGGTATATAATAAAATAATATAACGAAAATTACAGTAAACGATACTAATTAGATAATAAATAATTTTAAAATCTTATATTGTTATTATTATGTTATTCTCATTTTTGTTATTTTATGAATATTAAATATATTCATAAAAAATATATATAATGAATAATTGAATATAAAAGAGAATTTGATACATTTGAATATTATTATTATTATTATTATTATTATTATTATTATTATATATTATTATATTATTATTATTATTATTATTATTATTAATTATTAGTATTATTGCCAATAAATCTATTATAACTGTAATTATAACAATAATAATATTAAGTATAAGTATAATATAATCATGCTAGTGGTTATAATATTGTTATTAGTATTATTATTGTTATTATTATCATTATTATTATTTGTACTGGTAGTATAATTGCAAAAATAATTATTATAACAGTAATAATTACAGTAAAACGATACTAATTAAGATAATGATATAAATAATTATTATAAAATCGTTATTATTGTATTATTATGTTATTACTATCATTATTGTTGTGGTTATTAGTATTATTGCAAAAATATATACTATAACTGCAATAATTGCAATAAATGATAACAATTGCATAATGATGATAATAATTGCATTGCAATAATGATATAAATGCAATAATGATGATAATGATGATAATGATGATAATGATGATAAATATGATAACGATAATAATGATGATAATCATGATAATGATGATGATAATAAAGGAATTGTTTCATAATATAATATAAAAAAGGTATAAGAAAAACATTCCAAAAGTTGAAAAAGCGCAAAATTAGCAAATATCCTTTTGAGATTAACTCAAAATGAATTTTTCGATTCTTTGTGATTTCGCAATTATTAGGGTAATAATGATAATAATTACAGAATTTGTATTAATTAACAATATATGATATAAAATGTAGAATAAAAGAATTATTATAACATTAATATTATTATTTATTATTATTATTATAATTATTATTAATTATTATATTTATTATTATTATTTATATATTATATATGTATTATATCTTAATTATATATTATTGCAATAAAATCTATTATAACTGTAATTATAAATAATAATAATTAAGTAATAGTATAATAATAATATGTAGTGTTATAATATTGATATTAGTATTAATTAATTATTATTATCATTATTATTATTTGTATGTATATAATTGAATAATATTATAATAAAGTAATAATACATAATACGAATAATTAAGATAATGATATAAATAATTATTATAAATGTATAATATTATTATTATTGTTATTATATATTTTTTTTGTTTAGTATATGCAAAAATATTATATAATCAATAATTGCAATAATAATATACAATTGCAATAATGAAAAATATGAATAATGATATATGATGATTATGTATATATATATGATGTGATAAGATAATATGATGAAATCATGATATATGATGATAATAAAGAATGTTCATAATAATATAAAAAAGGTATAGAAAAATAAATGAGAAAATATGAAAGTGAAAATATGAAAATAATATTGATGAAATCATGATAAAATGAGTGTATATAATAGAGTTGATTTCCAATATAATAAAAATGATAAAAAAAATTCAAAAGTCGAAAAAGGGAAATACTATGGAAATAATAGCTTTTGATAATTTAATATGATTTTTTCGATTTCTTTGTTGATTTGTATTATTAGTAATATGATAATAATTACTAGATTAGTTATTAATCATAACAATAATATGATAAAAGTGAGAATAAGAGAATTTTGATAACATTTGAATTATATATTATTATTATTATTATTATTATTATTATTATTATTATTATTATTATTATTATTATTATTATTATTATTATTATCTTAATTATTAGTATTATTGCCAATAAATCTATTATAACTGTAATTATAACAATAATAATAATAAGTATAAGTATAATAATAATCATGCTAGTGGTTATAATATTGTTATTAGTATTATTATTGTTATTATTATCATTATTATTATTTGTACTGGTAGTATAATTGCAAAAATAATTATTATAACAGTAATAATTACAGTAATAACGATACTAATTAAGATAATGATATAAATAATTATTATAAAATCGTTATTATTGTTATTATTATTGTTATTACTATCATTATTGTTGTGGTTATTAGTATTATTGCAAAAATATATACTATAACTGCAATAATTGCAATAATAATGATAACAATTGCAATAATGATGATAATAATTGCAATAATGATGATAATGATGATGATAATGATGATAATGATGATAATGATGATGATAACGATAATAATGATGATAATCATGATAATGATGATGATAATAACAGGAATTGTGTCCATATATAATATAAAAAAGGTATAAGAAAAACATTCCCAAAAGTCGAAAAAGCGGCAAAATCTAGCGAAATATAGCCTTTTGAGAGTATACTCCAAAATGACGTTTTTTCGATTTCTTTGGTGATTTCGGCAATTATTAGGGTAATAATGATAATAATTACCAGAATTGTATTAATCATAACAATAATGATGATAAAAGTGAGAATAAAGAGAATTTTGATAACATTTGAATATTATTATTATTATTATTATTATTATTATTATTATTTATATTATTTATATTATTATTATTATTATTAATTATTATATTATTATATTAATTATTATAATATTATTTATAAAATGTAATTAATTTGATTAGTATTAATCAAATAATATAAATAATATGATAATATATTAATATTATATATAATATATTGCATAATATGATATAATATAAATGATAGATCATAATAATAATAAAAAATGATAAATAAATAATTATAATAAAGAAGATAATATAGAAAATGTTAAGTATAAAAAAATATATAAAATTTGATAATATGAATATAGCAGAATTAATCTAAAATATAAAAAATAATAAGATCAAAAGTAAATTGAAATTTTAAATTGATTTTGATTATTATATAATATATAATATTAATATTATATTTAATTAATTAATATTATAATATAGTATAATTGAAATTTTATAATTAATTATAATATATTATAATTTATTAATATATATATAATTTATTTATTATTATTATTATTAATATTATTATTTATTTTATATTATTATATATAATTAATTATATATTATGCAATAAATCTAATAAGTATATAATAATATATAATGTATAATATATATAATTCATTATTATAATATGTTTATAATATTAATAATTATTATACGTATAATTAGTATAGCTAATTAAAATATATAAAGATTATTAATCGTATATGATTCTAATTATTATGTATAATAATTATTATAAGTATTAATAATTTTATTATTATATTATAATATTAAGTATAATTAAAAATGAATAATATATAATAATATTAATTAATATATATTGAAAAATGTATAAAGATAATTCAATAATATATATATATGATATAATTATAATTAATAGATGATAATATATAAAATATATGATAAATAAAAGATTGTTATTATTGAAATTAAAAGTATAAAAAATTAAATTTATAGATATTATTAAATATTATATATTATTAATATAATATTTATTATTATATTATTATTATGTATTATTATTTATTTTAATTTAAATTATTATATTATTATAATAACTATTAAGTATTATAAAAATATTAGGGTAATATATTAATTATTATTGTGTTATATATTATTAATTATATTATTATAGTAAATTAAAAATAATTATTATAAGTAATATAAATATTAATTAAATAATATTATAATATTATTAATTATATATTTATTATATTTATATTATTATTTTATTATTATATTATTAATATATTATTTTGATATTTAATTATTAAAATATATATAATAATATATTATAATGAATGATAAATATGAATAATGATAATAATTAATATAATAATTATGATTATGATATTGATGATAATAATAATTGATATATAATATTAAAAATATAATGAAACTTCAATAAGAATTGCCAAATATTATAAAAATTAATTAATAAATTCAATATGATAATAGGCAAATAGAAATATACTTGATAATATCAATATTTTTTATTATTGTATTTGCAATTATTGTTAAGTAATAAATTATTACAAAATTATATTAATATATATAAATTATAATTAATAATTATTTATATATTATATTATTATTATTATTAATTTTATATTATATATATATATAATTATATTAATTATATATTATTATAATTATATATAATATTAATTTATATATATTAGATAATTATATAATTAATTTATCAATAATATAATATATAATGTATAAAACAACTGTCTAAAATTTAAAATATTAATTATTATAACATATATCATTTGTAAGTAGTATAATGAAAATAATTATTTAAAATTATTTAGTAAATTATTACAATTTATGGGTATATAATTATAATCATAATTGTATTAATTATTATATATATGCATTAATTGGGTTAAGGATTTTATACAATAATATATTATTATATATTCAATATAATTAAAATTTAATTATATATAATTGCAATATGTATAATATTATATGATATTATATAATTATAGATATATGCATAAATCATTATAATGAATTATAATAAATAATAGTTATTATATAAAAAAGGTATAAAATAATTAAATTAAATAAGTGTATATTACAATATATTTTGAGGTATAACTCAAATAATTTTTATTATTGTAGTTTAATGATATAGTAAGATAATGATATAAAAATAACGATACTTAATAATAATATATAAATAATATATAATAAGATTAGTTAATTAGTATATATTTATTATTAAATTATTATTTTGTTATTATATTATTAAATATTATATTATATAATATATATTAATTATATATTAAAATTAATATGTATTTTGCAATAATCATTATAATGTATATAAATATATATAATGATTAATATAATATATGATAAATTAATATGTTATTATATTATTGATATTAATTATTATTATTATAGTATTATTCAAAAATAAATATTATAAGAAATATTATAATACAATAATTAGATAATATTATAAATAATTATTATAAAACTTATATTGTTATATATTAATTGCTAAATATTTGATTGTATAATATAATTTAAATATATATTATAAATCAATAATTTCAATAATATATAAAATTTCATAATATGATAATATTCAATAATGATGATAATGATATATATGATGAAAATATATATATATGAACTAATAATGTGAATATGATATGATATTGATAATAAATAATTGTCATATAATATAAAAAAGGTATAGAATAAATTCAAAGTCGATAACGCAAAATCTACGAAATATAGCCTTTGAGAGTATACTCCAAATGACTTTTTTTCGATTTATTTGGTGATTTCGGCAATTATTAGGGTAATAATGTAATAATTACCAGAATTGTATTAATCATAACAATATGATGATAAAAGTGAAATAAGAGATTTTGATAACATTTGAATTCTATTATATTATTATTATTATTATTATTATTTTATTATTATTATATTATTATTATATTATTATTATTATATACTTAATTATTAGTATTATTGCAAAAATAATTATTATAACAGTAATAATTACAGTAATAACGATACTAATTAAGATAATGATATAAATAATTATTATAAAATCGTTATTATTGTTATTATTATTGTTATTACTATCATTATTGTTGTGGTTATTAGTATTATTGCAAAAATATATACTATAACTGCAATAATTGCAATAATAATGATAACAATTGCAATAATGATGATAATAATTGCAATAATGATGATAATGATGATGATAATGATGATAATGATGATAATGATGATGATAACGATAATAATGATGATAATCATGATAATGATGATGATAATAACAGGAATTGTGTCCATATATAATTTATAAAAAGGTATAAGAAAAACATTCCCAAAAGTCGAAAAAGCGGCAAAATCTAGCGAAATATAGCCTTTGAGAGTATACTCCAAAATGACGTTTTTTCGATTTCTTTGGTGATTTCGGCAATTATTAGGGTAATAATGATAATAATTACCAGAATTGTATTAATCATAACAATAATGATGTATAAAATGAACATAAAGAGAAATTTTGATTTAAATATTTTATATTATATTATTATTATTATTTAAAAAAAGGGGGGGGGGGGGGGGGGGGGGGGGGGGGGGGGGGGGGGGGGGGGGGGGGGGGGGGGGGGGGGGGGGGGGGGGGGGGGGGGGGGGGGGGGGGGGGGGGGGGGGGGGGGGGGGGGGGGGGGGGGGGGGGGGGGGGGGGGGGGGGGGGGGGGGGGGGGGGGGGGGGGGGGGGGGGGGGGGGGGGGGGGGGGGGGGGGGGGGGTTTTTTTTTTTTTTTTTTTTTTTTTTTTTTTTTTTTTTTTTTTTTTTTTTTTTTTTTTTTTTTTTTTTTTTTTTTTTTTTTTTTTTTTTTTTTTTTTTTTTTTTTTTTTTTTTTTTTTTTTTTTTTTTTTTTTTTTTTTTTTTTTTTTTTTTTTTTTTTTTTTTTTTTTTTTTTTTTTTTTTTTTTTTTTTTTTTTTTTTTTTTTTTTTTTTTTTTTTTTTTTTTTTTTTTTTTTTTTTTTTTTTTTTTTTTTTTTTTTTTTTTTTTTTTTTTTTTTTTTTTTTTTTTTTTTTTTTTTTTTTTTTTTTTTTTTTTTTTTTTTTTTTTTAATAAAAAAAAAAAAATAAAAAATAAATAAAAGATTTAATATTTGTAATTTTTATTTTTTTAAATTTTTATTTATATATATTTAAAATTATAATATATTTATTTATATTAATTATTTAATATTATTATTAAAATTTTATTTATTATAATAATATATGTTTTATATATGCAGGTTTACTTTTAATATTATTATGTAATTAATTATATATTGATTGTATATAAAATAATATATAAGTATAATAGTATAACGAAAAAAATATAATATTATTAAAAATTTTTTTTTATATTTAATATAATTTTTATAAAGGGAAATAAAATAATTTAATAATTAAAAAAGTCATTTTGTATTGCATATAGTAATAATGA
The DNA here is from genome assembly GCF_015228065.2 of Penaeus monodon. NCBI lineage: Eukaryota > Metazoa > Arthropoda > Malacostraca > Decapoda > Penaeidae > Penaeus > Penaeus monodon. The sequence continues at coordinate 9,377 of NW_023658167.1, forward strand.
TAATATGATTTTATATAATGAGATAAAGAAATAAGAAATTGAAATTTGATATAAATTTTATATATATTAAATATAGAAAATTAAATTTAAACCAATTAGAATATAACCTTTAAGTAATATCAAATATTTTATTTTTTATTCATTTAGGGTATAATGTTATTAAATTTTTTAAAAAAGATGTAAATAGAAAAAAATTTTTAAATTTTTTTAATATATTAATTTATTATATTATTTTTATATTTTATTATTTGTTATTTATATTATTTTTTAAAATTAATATTCATAACAATTTTTTTAATAAAAAATAAAGAAAATTAAAAATTAAGTTATATGTATATTTATGTATATACATTATATTTTGTATGAGAATCAAAATTTTAAATATAAAAGTAAAGAAAAAAAAAAAAAAATTAAATTTTTGGTTTTTTTTTAAAAATTTTGTTTTTTTTGCAAAATAATATAATAATAATTAAATTAAAAACAAAGATAATGAATAGGGTTAAATTGAATATATATGTATTAATTAAATATATATATATATATATTTTAATAAGATTTGCCATAAATTAAAGGGTATAAAAAAATTAAATAAAAAAAATCTAGGAAAATATTTTGATTATTAAATTTTTTTGATTTTTGGTGTTTAATATTTATAAGTAAAATACAAATTTATAATAAAAATATAAAATAATAAAATTTTTGAAATTTTGTTTTTATATTATTAAATTATTTATTTTAAAATTTAAATTAATATTTTATATATTATTAAAATTTTTTATTTTTTATTAAAAATAAAATAAATTTATTAAAATAATAAAAATGTTAAAAATAATATAGGTTAAAATTTTAAATAAAAGAATTACAATATATTTGAGAGTAATAAAAATTTTTCGATATTACAGTATAATAATTAAATAAATAAATTTTATAAAACATATTTATAATTGAAAATTTTGTTTGTATTATATTTTAAAATTATATATAAATATTTATTATATTAATTAAAATTAATTTGATATGAAAATATTATATGAAATAATAATAATATAGATATAAAAAGGTAATAATTTTTATAAGGAATTGTTTATTATAAAATTTTTTAAAAAATATAAGAAAAATTAAAAAAAGGAAATCGAAATAATTAGATAAAAATTTTTTTTGTTTTTGGTTCCATTTTTTAAGTATTTTCCAAATTATTAAATAAAAATGAATAAATGAAAAAGATTTAAATTTTAATATTATATATTATTTATATTATTTTTAATTATATATATATTTAAAATTTTATTTATATTTTTTAAAATTTTTTAAATATTCAAATTTAAAATTTAAAAAAAAAAAATAGAAATTACTTAGGTATAAAGTTTTGTTTATTTTGTTATTTTCATATTATTTTATGATATATTCAAAAATTATATAAAAATTTTAAATTGATAAGATTAATTGAAATTTTTAATTTTAAATGTTATTATTTTATTATTATTTATTATATATTTTTTTATTAGTTTTAAAAATTTACTTAATAAATAATAATAGTAAATAATAATATTAAATTTAAAATTTTATATATATGTATTATATATATAATATTGTAAAAATATAATAATGATTATATATATACAGAATTTCATATTTAAAAAGATAAAAAATTAAATCGAAAGGGAATCTGAATATTTGATATTCAAATATTTTTCATTTTGTATTTGAAATGGAATAATGATAAATTCAATGATAATAAATAATGAAAAAAGTGAGATAAAAATTTGATAATTGATAATTTATAAAATTTTTTATTTATATTAAATTTTTAAAAATTTAAATTTTTTTTTAAATATACTTTATTTAAAAGCTTTTTTGATTTAATTTAAAAAATAATTAAATAAATATAATTGTATAAATGTTTTAAAAATTTTGTTTTTAAAATTTATTTTATATTTATATTAAAATTTATTATAATAATATTAATTAATATATTAATATATTTAATTATTATAAATGATATTTTATATGTTATAACTTTTTTTTAGTATTATAAAAATTTTAATTATTAATTTGATAAATTGAATATATTTAAATTTTAATAATATGAAATATATTAAAGATAATATATAAATATATAAGATAATATATAAATATATAATGTATATAAAAATTGTTTATAATTTGGTAAGAAATTCAAAAGTAAAACCAAAATTGCAAATATACTTTTAAAAATAAAATGAGTTTTGATTTTGGTGATTTAATTTTTTGGAAAATAAATTAAAATTTTAAAACATAAATATGAGATAAAAATTTTAAATTTAAAATTAAATTAAAAAAAATTAATATTTTTTTATTTTAAAATTTTTTATTTTTATTTGATTTTAATTTAAAATTTAAATTATAAATAAATAAATATAAAAAATAAAAAAAATTGTATAAATTTTTTTATATTATATTTTTATTTTTTTTTTATATTTATAAAAATTATATAAATAATTTAAAATTAAAATAAAATTTAATATATAAAAAATATTATTATATTTTATTTTTATTTTGTTATCATATATTTTGTTATAGTTATTGCAAAAATATTACAAATTAAATAAAGATACAATTAAATATAAATATTAATAAATGAAATTTATTTTAAATGTGTAGATTGAAAAATTTTATAAAAAATAATAAAAGTGCATAATAATAAAAAGATAAGAAAATTAAAGTAAAAAAGGGAAAAAATTTTAAAAAAGTTTTTGAGAGTATACCAAAAAGTTTTTCATTTTGGTGATTTCGGCAATTATTAGGGTAATAATGATAATAATTACCAGAATTGTATTAATCATACATAATGATATAAAAGTGAGAATAAAGAGAATTTTGATAAATTTGAATATTATATTATTTATTATTATTTATTATTATTATTATTATTATATTTAAATTATTATCATTATTATTAATTTATTATTATTATCTTAATTATTAGTATTATTGCCAATAAATCTATTATAATGTAATTATAACAATAATAATATAAGTATAAGATATAATAAAAATCATGCTAGTGGTTATAATATTGTTATTAGTATTATTATTGTTATTATTATCATTATTATTATTTTACTGGTAGTATAATTGCAAAAATATTATTTAACAGTAATAATTACAAATAACGATACTAATTAAGATAATGATATAATAATTATTATAAAATTTTTTTGTTATTATTATTTTTATTATTATGTATTGTTTGGAATTATAGTATTATTGCAAAAAATATATACTATAATCAATAATTGATATAATGAAAAATTGCAATAATGATGATAATAATGAATAATGAATGATAAGATAATAATGATGATAATATGATAATGATGGATAAGATAATAATGTGATAATCATGATATGAAGATAATAACAGGAATTGTCATAATAATATAAAAAGTATTAGAAAAACTTCCCAAAATCGAAAAACGGCAAAATCTATGTGATTAGCTTTTGGGAATATATAAATGACTTTTTCGATTTTCATTTGTGATTTGCAATTATTATAATAAGTTGATAATTAAATTATTACATTATATTATATTAATATTAAATTATTATTATATTATTATAATTATTATAATTTATATATTATTATTATTATTATATTATTATTATATTATTATTTATTATTAAATTATATTAATATATTAATTATATAATATTATTTAATGTTATATATTAAATATATTATTTATAATATAATAGTATATGTAATAGTATATATAATAATTATATATAAAATTATAATGATATAATATGATAATAATATTGATGATATATATATTGAAATGATATAATATGAATAATGATTGATAATAAAAATATGAATATGATGATAATATGATAATGATGATGATAATAAAAGGTAATGAATTCCATAATAATAAAAAGGAATAAGAAAAAATCCAAAAGTCAAAAAGCGGCAAAATCTAGCGAAATATAGCCTTTAAGTATATCCAAATGACTTTTCGATTCTTTGGTGATTGGAATATTAGGTAATAATGATAATATTACAAATTATTAATTAAATAATGATATAAATAGATAAAATTTTATATATTTATATATTTTATTATTTATTATATATTATTATAATTTATTATATTATATAATTATATTATTAATTATTAATTATTGTATATTGCATAAATTATTATATGTAATTATAAAATATATAATAGTGTATATAATATTGCTAGGGTATAATATTAAATTATTATTGTTATATTATATTATTATATTTGTATTAGATAATTGCAAAAATAATTATTATACGTAATATTAATATAACATCTAATTAGTATGATATAAATATTATTATAAAATGTATTATTGTATTATTATGTTATACTATCATTATTTGTGTTATTAGTATATGCAAAATATATATATAACTCAATAATTGCATATAAGATAACAATTGCAATAATATGATAATAATGCATAATAGAAATGTATGATAATGATGAAATGATAATGAGATGATAACGATAAATATGATAATCTGATAGATATGAAATAACGATTGTGTCATATTATATAAAAAAGGTATAAAAAAATTCCCAAATGAAAAACCAAAATCTAGCGAAATTAGCCTTTTGAGAGTATACTCCAAAATGACGTTTTTTCGATTTCTTTGGTGATTTCGGCAATTATTAGGGTAATATGATAATAATTACCAGAATTGTATTAATCATAACAAAAGGATAAAAAACATCAAAATTTGATAACATTTAATAAACTATAATATTATTATTATTATTATTCAATATTTTATTTTTAATTATTTTGTGATTTATTATTATTATCTAATATATATATTACCAAAAATTATTATCATGAATAATATAAAATAAATAAAAGAATATTATATAATAATATGTTGTATAATATTTTATTATATTTTATTATTTATATTATTTATTATTATTTGTACTTATATATTAAATAATATTATAACTAATAATTACTAATATCGTATAATTCAAGATAATTATTAAAATTATTATAAAATTATTATTGTTATATTATTTATTAATATATTGTGTGGTTATTAGTATTTTCAAAAATTAATATTATCTAATTGCATATAATATTGATAATGTATAATAATTGCAAAAATATGATAATAAGTATAATAATGATATAAGATGATAATAGATAAATATAATAATGATTATAATCTATTGATAATAAAGTTGTATATATAATATAAAGGTATAGAAAATTCCAAAAAAAAAGCGAAAATCTAGCGAAATATGCCTTGAGAGTATACTCCAAAATCCGTTTTTTCGATTTCTTTGGTTATTTCGGCAATTGATTAAGGTAATAATGATATTAATTACCAGATTGTATTAATCATAACAATAATGATGATACAGTGAGAATAAAGAGAATTTTGATAACATTTGAATATATTAAAATTTTTTATTATTATTATCATTATTATTATTATTATGTATTATTATTATTATTATTATTATTATTATTATTATTAATTATTATTATTATTATTACTATTCTCTTAAGTATTAGTATAATTGCAAAAATCTATTATTCTGTAAATAATAACAATAATAATAATAAGTCTAAGTATAATAATAACAATGCTAGTGGTTATAATATTGTTATTAGCATTATTATTGTTTATTATTATCATTATATTATTTGTACTGGTATTATAATTGCAAAAATAATTATTATAACAGTAATAATTACAGTAATAACGATACTAAGTAAGATAATGAATATAAATAATTATTATAAAATTTCGTTATTTTGTTATTATTATTGTTATTACTATTATTATTGGTTGTGGTTATTAGTATTATTTCAAAAATCTATACTATAACTCCAATAATTGCAATAGATATGATAACAACTGCAATAAGGATGATAATAATTTGCAATAATTATGATAATTATGATGTAAATGATGATAATATGATAATGATGATGATAACGATATAATGATGATAATCATGATAACGATGATGATAATAAGAGGAATTGGTGGTCCATATATAAATATACAAAGGTTATAAGAAAAACATTCCCAAAGTCGAAAAAGCGGCAAAATCTAGCGGGAAATATCGCTGTTGAGAGTATCTCCAAAATGACGTTTTTTTTCGATTTTCTTTGGTGAGTTCGCAATTATAGGGTAATAATATACTAATTACGCAGAAGTGTATTAATCTAACAATAATGATGATAACGTGAATCAAGAGAAATTTTGCTAACATTTGAATATTATTAAAATTATTATTATTCTTATTATCATTATTATTATTCATTATTATATTAGTATTATTATTATTATTATTATTATTATTATTATTATATTATTATTATTATTTTACTATTATCTTAATTATTAGTATAATTGCCAAAAAATCTATTATACTGTAATAATAACAATAATATAATAAGTAAAGTATCTACATAATAAATGCTAGTGGGTATAATATTGTTATTAGCATTATTATTGTTTATTATTAAAATCATTTATTTTATTATTTGTACTGGTAGTATAATTGGCAAAATAATTATGATAACAGTAATAATTACAGTAATAACGATACTAAATTAAGATAATTGATATAAATAATATTATAAAATCGTTATTATTGTTATTATTATTGTTATTACTATTAGTATTGTTGTTGGTTATGTAGTATTATTGCAAAAATATATACTATAACTCCAATAATTGCAATAATAATGATAACTTGCAATAATGATATAAGAATTGCAATAATGATGATAATGAATTGATGATAATGATGATAATATGATAATGATGATGATAACGATAATAATGATGATAATCATGATACGATGATGATAATACTAGACTTGTGTCCTATATATATAAAAAAGGTAATAGAAAAACATTCCCAACAAGTCGAAAAAGCCAAAATCTAGCGAAATATAGCCTTTTGAGAGTATACTCCAAAATGACGTTTTTTTCGATTTCTTTGGTGTTTCGTTCGGCATATTCGGTAATAATGATAATATTTACCAGAATTGTATTAATCATACAATAATGATGATAAAAGTTAGAATAAGAGAATTTTGATAACATTTGAATTTATTAAAATTATTATTATTATTATTATTATTATTAATTATTATTTTATTATGTATTATTATTTTCTTATTACTATTATCTTAATTATTAGTTATAATTGCCAAAAATCTATTATATCTGTATAATAACAATAATAATAATAAGTATAAGTATAATAATAATAATGCGAGTGGTTATAATAATTTGTTATTAGCATTCTTATTGTTATTATTATCATTAGTATTATTTTGTTTACTGGTGTATAAATTGCAAAAATAATTATTAATAACAGTATAATTACAGTAATAACGAGAAACTAAATTAAGATAATGATATAAATAATTATTATACAATACGTTATTATTGTGATTATTATTGTTATTACGATTAATTATTGTTGTGGTTATTAGTATTATTGGCAAAAATATATACTATAACTCCAATAATTGGCAATAATAATGATAACAATTGCAATAATATGATAATAATTGCAATAATGATGATAATGATGATTGGATAATGATGATAATGATGATAATGATGATGATACGATAATAATGTGAATAATCAATGATAACGATGATGATAATAAGATGACTTGTGTCCATATATAAATACAAAAGGATATAAGAAAAACATTCCCAAAGTCGAAAAATCGGCCCCAAAAAATCTAGCGAAATATAGCCTTTTGAGAGTAACTCCAAAATGACGTTTTTTCATTTCTTTGTGATTTCGGACAATTAATTAGGTAATATGATAATAATTACCAGAATTGTCTTAATCATAACAATATTGATGATAAAAGTGAGATAACGAGAATTTTGATAACATTTGAATATTATTAAAATTATTAGTTTTATTATATCTTATTATTATTATTATTATTATTATTATTATTATTATTATTATTATTATTATTTATTATTATTATTTTATTATACTATTATCGTAATTATTGTATATTTGCCATAAAAATCTCTATTAATATCTGTAAATAATAAGGGCAATAATATAAAAGTATAAAGTATAATAATAATAATGCTAGTGGTTCTAATATTGTTATTAGCAGTATTATTGGTATTATTTATCATTATTATTTATTTGTACTGGTAGTAATAAGTGCAAAAATAATTATTATCACATTAAATAATTACAGGTAATAACGATACTAATTAAGATAATGATATAAATAATTATTATAAATCGTTTATTATTGTTATTATTATTGTTATTACTATATTATTGTTGTGGTTCTTATATTATTGCAAAAATATCTACTATAACTCCAATAATTCAATAATAATGATAACAATTGCAATAATGAGGGAGAATAATTGCAATAATGATAATAATGATGATGATTACTGATGATAATGGTGATGATGATGATGATACGATATAATGATGAATCAGATAACGATGATGATAATTAGAGGAATTGTTTCCCATATTAATATAAAAAAGGTATAAGAAAAAACATGCCCAAAAGTCGAAAAAGCTGCAAAATCTAGCGAAATATAGCCTTTTGAGAGTATACTCCAAAATGAGTTTTTTTTCGATTTCTTTGTGATTTCGGCAATTATTAGGGTAATAATGGATAATAATTACCAGAATTGTATTAATCATAACAATAATGATGATAAAAGTGAGAATAAAGAGAAATTTTGATACATTTTGACTATTATTAAAATTATTATTATTATTATTATCATTATTATTATTATTATTAGTATTATTATTATTATTATATTATTATTATTATTATTATTATATTATTATTATTATTACAATTAATCTTAATTATTAGTATAATTGGCCAAAAAACCTATTATATCGTATAATAACAATATAATAATAAGTATATTAATAATATAATATGCTATGTGGTTATAATATTGTTTATTAGCATATTATTGTCTTTATTATCATTATTTATTATTTGTACGGTAGTATATTGCAAAAATATTATCATCAAACAGTAATAATTCAGTAAATAACGATACTAATTAAGATAATGATATAAAGAATTATTAAACATCTTATTAGTGTTATTATTTATTGTTATTACTATTATTATTGTTTGTGTTTTATTAGTATTATTGCAAAATATATACTATAACTCCAATATTGCAATAATAATGATACAATTGCAATAATGATGACAATCAATTGCAATAATGATGATAATGATGATGATAATGATGATATGATGATACTGATGTGATAAAGATATAATGATGATAATCATGAGAACGATGATGATAAATCGGAGGAATTGTGGCCATATATAATATAAAAAAGGTATAAGAAAAACATTCCCCAAAAGTCGAAAAAGCGGCAAATCTAGGCGAAATATAGCCGTTTGAGAGTATAGCTCCAAATGACGTTTTTTCGTTTCTTTTGGTGATTTTCGGCATTATAGGGGTAATAATGATAATATTACCAGAATTTGTATAATCATAACAATACTGATGTATAAAAGTGAGAATAAGAGAATTTTGATAACATTTGAATATTTTAAAATTTATTATTAGTATTATTATCATTATTATATTATTATTTTATTATGATTATTATTATTATTATTATTATTATTATTATTATTATTATTATTACTATTAGCTTATTAGTCGTATACTTGCCAAAAAATCTATTATATCTGGTAATCTAACAATAATAATAATAAGTATAACTATAATAATAATAATGCTAGTGTGGTTATAAATATTGTTATTAGCATTATTATTGGTATTATTATCATTATTATAGTTTTGGACTGGTAGTATAAATTGCAAAAAAAAATTATTATAACAGTAATAATTACAGTAATAACGAATACTAATTTAAGATATGAATAAATAATTATTATAAAATCGTTATTATTGTTATTATTATTTGTTATTAGCTTTATTATTGCTGTGGGTATTAGTATTATTGCAACAATAATATACTATAACTCCAATAATTGCAATAATAATGATAAAATTCAAATAATGATGATGATAATTGCAATAATGATGATAATATGATGATAATGATGATAATGATGATAATGATGATGATCACGATAATAATGATGGATAATCATGATAACGATGATGATAATAGAGAATTGTGTCCATATATAATATAAAAAGGTATAAGAAAACGATTCCCAAAAGTCACGAAAAGCGGAAAAACTAGCGAAATATAGCCGTTTGAGAGTATACTCAAATGACCTTTTTTTCGATTTCTTTGGTGATTTTCGGCAATTATTAGGGTAATAATGAGAATAATTACCAGAAGTGTATTAATCATAACAATATGATGAAAAAGTGAGAATAAAGAGAATTTTTGATAACATTTGAATATTATTAAAATTAATGATTATTATTATTATCATTATTATTATTATTATTATTATTTATTATTATTATTATTATTATTATTAGTATTATTATTATTATTATTATTATTATTACTATTATCTTAAGTATTAGTATCATTGCCAAAAAACTATTATATCTGTTTTTAAAAAAACAAATTAAAAATAACAATAATAATATAAGTATAAGTATCATAATAATAATGCTAGTGGTTATAATATTGTTATTAGCCTTATTATTGTTAATTATTTCATTAATTATCTTTGTACTTGGTAGTATAATTGCAAAAATTGATTAATAACATTAATAATTACAGTATAACGATACTAATTAAGATAATGATTATAAATAATTATTATAAAATCGTTTAATTATTGATTATATTATTGTAATTACTATTATTCATTTTGTGGTTATTAGTATTTATTGCAAAATATATATACTATACCTCCAATAATTGCAATAATAAATGATAACAATTGCAATAATGATGATAATAATTGTAATAATGATGATAATATGATGATTAAGAGAATGATATGATGATATAACGATAATAATGATGATAATCATGATAACGATGATGATAATAAGAGAAGTGTGTCCATATATAATATAAAAAAGGTATAAGAAAAACATTCCCCAAAGTCGAAAAAGCGGCAAAATCTAGCGAATATAGCCTTTTGAGAGTATACTACTCCAAATGACGTTTTTTCGATTTTCTTTGGTGATTCGGCAATTATTAGGGTAATAATGATAATAATTACCAAATTGTATTAATCATAACATAATTATGATAAAGTGAAATAAAGAGAATTTTGATAACATTTGAATATTATTTACCATTATTTTAATTATTATTATCATTATTATTATTATTATTATTATTATTATTAGTATTATTAGATTTATTATTCTTACTATTATCTTAATTATTAGTATACTTGCCAAAAAATCTATTATACCGTAATAGATAACAATACTAATAATAAGTATAAGTTAATAATAATTATGCTAGTGGTTATAATATTGTATTAGCATTATTTTGTTATTATTATCATTATTATTATTTGTACTGGTAGTAAATTGCAAAAATAATTATGATAGACAGGTAATAATTACAGTAATAACGATACGATTAGATAATGATTATAATAATTTATTATTAAAATCGTTATTATTGTTATTATTATTTGTTTATTACTATTATTATTGTTGTGGTTATTAGTATTATTGCAAAATATATACTATACTCATAATTGCAATAATAATGATAACAATGCAATAATGATGATAAATAATTGCAATAATGATGATAATGAGGATGAGATGATGATAATGATGATAATGATGATGATAGACGATAATAATGATGATATCATGATAACGATGTGATAATAATAGGAATTGTGTCCCATATATAATATAAAAAAGGTATAAGAAAAACATTCGCCAAAAGTCGAAAAAGCGGCAAAATCTAGCGAAATATATCCTTTTGAGAGTATCTCCAAATGACGTTTTTTCGATTTCTTTGGTGATTTCGGCAATTTATAGGGTAATAATTATAATAATTACCAAATTGTATTAATCATAACATAATGAATAAAAAGTGAGAATAAAGAGAATTTTGATAACATTTGAATATTATTAAATTATTATTATTATTATTTCATTATTATTATTATTACTATTTATTATTCTTAAGTATTATTATTATTTCTTTATTCTTATTACTATTATCTTAATTATTAGATAATTGCAAAAAATCGATTATATCTGTAATAATAACAATAATAATAATAAGTCTAAGTTATACTAACTAATAATCTAGTGGTTATAAGATTTGTTATTAGCATTATTAGTGGTTTATTATTATCATTATATTATTTGTACTGGTAAGTATAATTGCAAAAATAATTATTATAACATTATAATGACAGTAATAACGATACTAATTAGATAATGATATAAATAATTATTATAAAATCGTTTATATTGTTATTATTTATTGTTATTTACTATTATTATTGTTGTGGTTATTAGTATATTGCAAAAATATATACTAATAACTCCAATAATTGCAATAATATGATAACAATTGCAATAATGATGATAATCATTGGCAATAATGAGATAATGATGATATAATGATGATAATGATGATGTTAACGATAATATGATGATAATCATGATAACGCTGATGATAATAAGAGGAATTGTGTCAATATATAATATAAAAACGGTATAAGAAAAACATTCCCAAAAGTCCGAAAAAGCGGCAAAAATCTAGCGAAATATAGCCTTTTGAAGTATACTCCAAACATGACGTTTTTTCGATTTCTTGGTGATTTCGGCAATTATAGGGTAATAATGGTACTAATTTACCAGAATTGTATTAATCATAACAAATGAATGATAGAAAGTGAGAATAAAGAGAATTTTGATAACATTTGAAATATATTAAAATTATTATTATTATTATTATCATTATTATTATTATTATTATTAATTATTATTATTCTTATTATTATTATTATTATCATTATTATATTATTATTATATTATTATTACTATTATCTTCATTATTAGTATAATTGCCAAAAAATCTATTATATCGTAATAATAAAATAAGAATAATAAGTATAAGTATATAATTAATGCCTAGTGGGTTATAATATTGTTTATTAGCATTAATTATTTTATTATTATCATTATGATTATTTGTACTGGTAGTATAAATTGCAAAATATTTTATACCAGTAATAATTACAGTAATAACGAATACTAATTAAGATAATGATAATAAATAATTATTTAAAATCGTTGTTTATTATTGTTATTATTATTTGTTATTACTATTATTAATTGTTTGTTTATAGTATTATTTGCAAAAATATATACTATAACTCCAATAATTTGCAATAATAATGATAACAATTGAATAATGATGATTAATAATTGCAATAATGATGATAATGATATGATAATGATAATAATGATGCTAATGATGATATAACGATAATATGATGATAATCATGATAACGATGATGATAATAAGAGGAATTGTGTCCATATATAATATAAACAGGTATAAGACAAAACATTCCCAAAAGTCGAAAAGCGGCAAAATCCTAGCGAAATAATAGCCTTTTGAGAGTATACTCCAATGACGTTTTTTTCGATTTCTTTGGTGGATTTCTGCAATTATAGTAATAAATGATAATAAATTACCAGAATTGTATTAATCATAACAATACTGATGATAAAAGTGGAATAAAGAGATTTTTGATAACATTTGAATATTATTAAATTATTATTATTATTATTATCATATTATATTATTAGTATTATTATTAATTATTATTATTATTATTATTATTATTATTATTATTATTTTATTTATTATTACGATTATCTGATTATTTATAATTGCCAAAAAATATATTCTTCTGTAATAATAACAACACTAATAATAAGTATAAGTATAATAATAATAATGCTAGTGGTTCTAATATTTGTTATTAGCATTATTAATTTTTATTAGTATTCATTATTATCATTGTAACTGGTAGTAATACTTGCAAAATAATTTTATAACAGTAATAATTACAGTATAACGATACTAAATTTAAGATAATGCTATAAATAGTTATTTTAAAATCGTATTATTGTTATTAATTATTGTTATTATTATTATTATTGTTGTGGTTATTAGTATTATTGCAAAAATATACTATAACTCCAATAATTGCAATAAGAATGATAACAATTGCAATATGATGAAATAATGCAATAATGATGATAATGATGATGATAATGATGATAATGATGATGATAACGATAATAATGATGATAATCATGATAACCGATGATGATAATAGAGGAATTGTTCCATATATAATATAAAAAGGTAAAACAAACAAACTCCCAAAAGTCGAACAAGCGGCAAAATCTAGCGAAATATAGCCTTTTGAGAGTATACTCCAAAATGACGTTTTTTCGATTCTTTGGTGATTTCGGCAATTATTAGGGTAATAATGATAATAATTACCAGAATTGTATTAATCATAACAATAGTGATGATAAAAGTGAGAAAAAAGAGAATTTTGATAACATTTGAATATTATTAAAATTATTATTATTATTATTATTATTTTTTTATTATTATTATTATTATTATTATTATTATTATATTATTTTTTATTATTATTATTATATTTTACTATTATTATTATTAATATGCCAAAAAATCTATTATATCTGTAATAATAACAATAATAATAATAAGTATAAGTATATTAATAATAATCTAGTGTTATAATATTGTTATTATATTATTATTGTTATTATTATCATTATTATTATTTGTACTGTAGTATACTTGCAAAAATATTATTATAACAGTAATAATTACAGTATAACGATACTAATTAAGATAATGATATAAATAATTATTAAAAATCGTTATTATTGTTATTATTATTGTTATTACTATTATTATTTTGTGGTTATTAGTATTATTGCAAAATATACTATAACTCCAATAATTGCAATAATAATGATAACAATTGCAATAATGATGATAATAATTGCAATAATGATGATAATGATGATGATAATGATGATAATGATGATAATGATGATGATACCGATAATAATGATGATAATCATGATAACGATGATGATAATAAGAGGAAATTGTGTCCATATATAATATAAAAAAGGTATAAGAAAACATTCCCAAAAGTCGAAAAAGCGGCAAAATCTAGCGAAATATAGCCTTTTGAGAGTATACTCCAAAATGACGTTTTTTCCGATTTCTTTGGTGATTTCGGCAATTATTAGGGTAATAATGATAATAATTACCAGAATTGTATTAATCATAACAATAATGATGATAAAAGTGAGATAAAGAGAATTTTGATAACATTTGAATATTATTAAAATTATTATTATTATTATTATTATTATTATAATAATGCTAGTGGTTATAATTTTTTATTAGCATTATTATTGTTATTATTATCATTATTATTATTTGTACTGGTAGTATAATTGCAAAAATAATTATTATAACAGTAATAATTACAGTAATAACGATACTAATTAAGATAATGATATAATATTATTATAAAATCGTTATTATTGTTATTATTATTGTTATTACTATTATTATTGTTGTGGTTATTAG
>NW_023658169.1:0-7500 GCF_015228065.2 Penaeus monodon
GATAATAATAACAAAAACAATATGATAACAATTTATAACGATTATTATTATCATTATTATATTTATTATCATTATTATAGTTATTATTACAGTTATAATATAATTTTGGCAATAATACTAAAACTTTTAAAATAATAAATAATAATAATATAAAAATAATATAATAATAATATATAATAAAAAATAATGATAAAAATAGGAACAGTAATAATGATAATAATAATAATAATAATAATAGTAGTAGAGTAGTAGTAATAATATAATATAATAATAATAATAATAATGATAATAATGATAATAATAATATAAAAGTAATACTATTACTAATCATCAAAAGTTATAAAAATTCTCTTTATTCTCACTTTATCATCATTATTGTCATGATTAATACAATTCTGGTAATTTTTATCATTATTACCTAATAATTTTCCAAAATCATCAAATGAATGGAAAACGTCATTTTGGAGTAACTCTCAAAAGGCTTTTATTTCGCTAGATTTGGGCCCCTTTTCGACTTTTGGGGAATTTTTTTTTTACCTTTTTTATTATATATGGGCAAAAATTCCTGTTGTTATCATCATTATTATCATGATTATCATCATTATTATCGTTATCATCATAATATCATTAATTATCATCCTCATTATTCATCTTATCATCATCATTATCATCCATTATTGCAATGTATTATCATCATTATGCAATTATTCATTATTATTGCAATTATTGCCAATTATTATCATTATTATTGCAATTATGTGCGTTATTACTATATATTTCTGCAAACTATACAAATAATAACAACAACCATAATAATTTTAAGTTAATAACAATGATAATAACAATAATAACGAGTTTCTAAATAATTATTATATCATTATTTTAATTAATATCAGTATTTACTGTAATTATTACTGTTATAATAATTATATTTGCCAATTATATACCAGTAGAAATAATAATAATGATAATAATAACAATAAACAATATTGATAACAATATTATAACGTTATTATTATCATTATGATATTTATTATCTTATTATAGTTATTATAGAGTTATTAATATAAATTTTGGCAATAATACTAAACTTAAAGTAATAATAATACTAATTAATAATAAAATAATGAATAATCAATAATAATAATAATAATAAGAATAAGTAATCCTAATAATAATAATAATAATAATGATTAATAATAATAATAATGATTGATAATAGTAGTAGTAATAATAATAATAATAATAGTAATAATAATAGTAGTAGTAGTAGTAGTAGTAGTAATAATAATAATAATAATAATAATAATAATAATAATAATGATAATAGTAATACTATTACTAATCATCAAATGTTATAAAAATTCTCTTTATTCTCACTTTTATCATCATTATTGTCATGATTAATACAATTCTGGTAATTATTATCATTATTACCCTAATAATTGCCAAAATCATCAAATGAATGGAAAAAACGTCATTTTGGAGTATACTCTCAAAAGGCTATATTTCGCTAGATTTTGCCGCTTTTTCGACTTTTGGGAATTTTTTTCTTTTACCTTTTTTATTATATATGGGCACAATTCCTGTTGTTATCATCATTATTATCATGATTATCATCATTATTATCGTTATCATCATCATTATCATCATTATCATCATCATTATCATCATTATTGCAATTATTATCATCATTATTGCAATTATTGCAGTTATACTATATATTTCTGCAACTATACTAATAATAACAACAATAATAATAGTAATAACAATGATAATAACAATAATAACGAGTTTTAATAATTATTTATATCATTATTTTAATTAATATCATTATTACTGTAATTATTACTTTATTTATAATAATTATATTTGCAATTATACTACCAGTAGAAATAATAATAATGATAATAATAACAATAACAATATTGATAACAATATTATAACGATTATTATTATCATTATTATATTTATTATCATTATTATAGTTATTATTACAGTTATAATATAATTTTTGGCAATAATACTAATACTTAAAGTAATAATAATAATAATAATAATAATAATAATAATAATAATAATAATAATAATAATAATAATAATAATAATAATAATAGTAGTAGTAATAATAATAATAATAATAGTAATAATAATAGTAGTAGTAGTAGTAGTAGTAGTAATAATAATAATAATAATAATAATAATAATAATAATAATAATAATAATAATACTATTACTAATCATCAAATGTTATAAAAATTCTCTTTATTCTCACTTTTATCATCATTATTGTCATGATTAATACAATTCTGGTAATTATTATCATTATTACCCTAATAATTGCCAAAATCATCAAATGAATGGAAAAAACGTCATTTTGGAGTATACTCTCAAAAGGCTATATTTCGCTAGATTTTGCCGCTTTTTCGACTTTTGGGAATTTTTTTCTTTTACCTTTTTTTATTATATATGGGCACAATTCCTGTTGTTATCATCATTATTATCATGATTATCATCATTATTATCGTTATCATCATCATTATCATCATTATCATCATCATTATCATCATTATTGCAATTATTATCATCATTATTGCAATTATTATCATTATTATTGCAATTATTGCAGTTATACTATATATTTCTGCAACTATACTAATAATAACAACAATAATAATAGTAATAACAATGATAATAACAATAATAACGAGTTTCTAATAATTATTTATATCATTATTTTAATTAATATCATTATTACTGTAATTATTACTGTTATAATAATTATATTTGCAATTATACTACCAGTAGAAATAATAATAATGATAATAATAACAATAACAATAATAATAATAATAATAATAATAATAATAATAATAATAATAATAATAATGATAATAATGATAATAATAATGATAATAATAATACTATTACTAATCATCAAATGTTATAAAAATTCTCTTTATTCTCACTTTTATCATCATTATTGTCATGATTAATACAATTCTGGTAATTATTATCATTATTAC
Source organism: Penaeus monodon (assembly GCF_015228065.2). Classification (NCBI taxonomy): domain Eukaryota; kingdom Metazoa; phylum Arthropoda; class Malacostraca; order Decapoda; family Penaeidae; genus Penaeus; species Penaeus monodon. Next base: position 3,027 of record NW_023658169.1, read on the forward strand.
CCTAATAATTGCCAAAATCATCAAATGAATGGAAAAAACGTCATTTTGGAGTATACTCTCAAAAGGCTATATTTCGCTAGATTTTGCCGCTTTTTCGACTTTTGGGAATTTTTTTCTTTTACCTTTTTTATTATATATGGGCACAATTCCTGTTGTTATCATCATTATTATCATGATTATCATCATTATTATCGTTATCATCATCATTATCATCATTATCATCATCATTATCATCATTATTGCAATTATTATCATCATTATTGCAATTATTATCATTATTATTGCAATTATTGCAATTATTATCATTATCATTGCAATTATTGCAGTTATACTATATATTTCTGCAACTATACTAATAATAACAACAATAATAATAGTAATAACAATGATAATAACAATAATAACGAGTTTCTAATAATTATTTATATCATTATTTTAATTTAACCTCATGTGTATGCAAAGTTCTAGAAAGGATAATTTTGAACAGACTCAGGTACAGGTTACAAGGTAAATTATCTCACAGACTGTACGGATTTCTATCGGGACGTAGCACACAACATTGCTTTGCAGAGTACTTTTCACACTCTAATCCAGGGAAGCACACTGTTTTTCTTGACCTTAAGTCAGCTTTTGACATTGCAAACAGAGAAGTTATCCTAGAACAATTAGTAAGCTTTGGCATCCGGGGTAAGATATTGAACTGGATTAGAATGTATCTCTCGAACAGATCTGCAAGTGTCCTGTTCAGGGGAGTGAGAAGTTCCACTTCACAGTCTTTTGAACTTGGGACGCCACAGGGAGGAGTTCTCAGCCCTATGCTGTTCAATGTCCTCATGCACAAGCTGGTGGCAGATATCCCACTTGGGGATGGTGAATCCATTATATGCTATGCTGATGACATATGCGTCAGAGCATCATCACAAGTGAGGATGCAAATAATTCTCGACAGAATCACAGCAAAGGCACATGAGTGTGGATTAGTCATTTCCGCTGAGAAAACAATGGCTCTAAACCCATGTATCATACCCCCACCCACTTTTCGCATAGGTGACCAGGAGCTTGACATATGCCACAAGTATAAATATCTCGGGTGAATGTAAATGATGCAGACCTGGTCCTCTCTCTAAAGAAGAGAAACCTTTGAAAGTTCTTGTCGGAAGAGAACATGGCATCAATGTTAAGCTCGCTAGACTGTTTTACTTGGCTTTTATAAGGTCAGTTGTAGACTACCATGCACTGCACTTGTTGCAGTGTAAGGAATCAGAAATAGGTAGTTTGGAGGTAGTGCAAAATGAAGCTATGAGGATTATCCTCGGCGCCCCGAGAACAGCAAGGATAGTAAACATGAGATCAGAATTAAACTTACCATCCATTTCTGATAGAATAATATTTATTTCCACCATATTTGGGGTCAAAGCTCTGAGGGAACCCTCGTATCTCTCAGATTTCCAAAAACAACTGCAACATAAAATCACGCAAGTAGACGTGACAAATCACACACACGCGTGCCCTCTGATACACAAAATCTCCATGAACATTATAAAACTCAATGTTCCAATTAGTAAAATACCAAAAGGTCGCTCCATTCCACCATGGAAAAATTCAACATTGATCGTGCACCTTACATGTCTACCACAAAAAAACAGGGTGCATAACTGTGTTGAAACAAACTGCGCTAGCAACGGTAACGGAACACACACAATCTATGGGTGATGATGCATATGAGTGTTACGCCGACGGATCCGTACAGTCTGGATACAAAGCTGGTTGTGCTTGCGCTGTATACAAAAATGGCTTACTACAACATCAAGTTAATATGAGAATACAAAACTGGGCCAGCACTACACAAACGGAGCTGGCAGGTATACTCCTCGCAACGGAATTCTTAATGTCTAGGGGCTCTGGAGTAGTTTTCTGTGACTCTCAAAGTGCTCTTCGGACGCTAAAATTCTTTCAAAGCAGGTGGCGATGAGAAAATTGTGAGTTGCATTAAGCGTAACGTAACCTATGCAACAGAGCGTAATTTCAACATTCAGTTTGTATGGATACCATCTCATGTTGGCATACGCAAGCACGACCACGTAGACAAATTGGCGAAAGAAGCCTGCAGCAAGGATATTGTGAAAAATAGATCTTTGGGGTGCCTCTTGCTAGGGTTGCACATATATTGAAAAAGTTCTCATAAGGAAGAACTAGTAGATCTGATTAACACTCAAAGGCCTGAAAGCTGTACCATAAGGCACTACGATCAGTATAGGGATGGCAAGCCTTCCTATGGGTGGCACCGAAGTCAAACCAGACAGTGTGACGTGGTTATTGCCAGAATACGTTTAGGTTACAGAATGTACTGGCAACTGCACGGTGCAAGAAGTGCAGATGAATCTAGATGTAGACTGTGTAACGAAGAAAACAAACGAACGCTTGAGCACTATATCTCGGAATGTCATGTGATACAGCCTTTCAGACCACCTAACATGAGGTATAAAGAACTATGTGAATATTTCATTTCATCTGATACATTGGAAGATATACTCGTACTATACCCTAAATTTACTATGTGATAACTCCCGTATGCAAATAACAGTGTTATTCAAACACAGTGGCAAAAGCATATGTAAGTAATAATTTTTGTATGATGTATGATTTTTATTTATATTTTACCTTGTACAACTACAGTAGTTACAGACTACTGTACAATGTCAGATATATGTAAAACTGTAATCATGATTGCCCACGCCTGAGCAGATAGCCAGGGTGGTAAATAAACTTACTTAACTTAACTTAACTTAACTTTTTCCGAGTTTTCTATCTTTCATATGCGGTAGCACTGTGGTCCGATTTAGTTCAAGATAAATGGCCAAGAGGGAATCTAATAACTGAGAGAATCCAACAGAAAACCCAAACACTGGTCAAGGTTCATAACATGGACAATTTACCTTTAGTGTCTTTTCTGGTGACTGGCCTTGCGTGTGCGTGTGCAAAAGTAAGAGCGAGAGCGAGTGAACGAGAGCGTGAGAGTGAGTGAACGAGAGCGTGAGAGTGAGTGAACGAGAGAGAGTGAGTGAACGAAAGAGAGTGAGTGAACGGGAGAGAGAGAGTGAGTGAACGAGAGAGAGAGAGTGAGTGAACGAGAGAGAGAGTGAGTGAACAAGAGAGAGAGAGTGAGTGAACGAGAGAGAGAGAGAGAGAGAGCGGGAGAGAGCGAGAGCGAGAGAGAGCGGAAGAGAGCGAGAGCGAGAGCGTGTGTGTATTTATGGGTGCGTGCGCGCGTGCATGTACTCGTGAACAAGGGTAACAATCAATAATCAACTCGATTTAAAATCATCTTGTTCACCATGAGAAAACACAGTGTTAGGGGCCATTACTGCCGAATCTTACATTATGTGTAGCTCTAAATGCTTCTCTTATACAGCACTTGAATTTTTAAAAAATAAACATAAGGAACAAAAGGTAAAATCGGACAAAGAAATAAAAGAGCGAGTTCTGGTGTTTTACTAAGAGAGTGACAGCGTACATATGCACGAACCAATATAATTATCTTTACCTTCTTATATTTAGCCACAGGTCGGTGTTATAACCCTCTGTCGATGGGAGTCCGTCACAAAAGTTCAGGAAAAATGGGTAAAAACACAAAAGGCGACAGCGTGTTGCTTTGGCCAACCCCAGCCTCCCTCTCTCAGTTCCAGGAGTCCCCTGGCGGGCTTCCCCCAGGCGCGCATCCTCACTTTCGCGGTAATTATTTACTACCCCGCGCACTAAATCCCCTTATGCGCATTTATCTGTGCTGCATTTCTGAGTCTCTAAACTACTTATTCATCACTTTTATTCTTGAAATTGCAAGGTGGATTCTCATTTTCTAATCATGTTCTGCGCAGGTGGTGTCGTCTGCACCTGGTTTTCGTGCCTCTTGCAGTGCTGCTGTTTTACTTCGTGGTTTTAGGCATACTAGGGCTGCAGTTTTTCCTGGGCGCATATGGTGTTGAAAATCTGATCACGACAATTTGATGATTTTGGCAATTATTAGGGTAATAATGATAATAATTACCAGAATTCTATTAATCATGACAATAATGATGATAAAAGTGAGAATAAAGAGAATTTGGATAACATTTGATTATTAATATTATTACTATTATCATTATCATTATTATTATTATTATTATTATTATTATTTTATTATTACTATTATTATTATCATTATTATTATTGATCATAATGATAATAATAATGATAATAGTAATAATATGAATAATCATCAAATGTTAACCAAATTCTCTTTATTCTCACTTTTATCATCATTATTGTCATGATTAATAGAATTCTGGTAATTATTATCATTATTACCCTAATAATTTACCAGAATCATCAATTGAATGGAAAAAACGTCATTTTTGGGGCTACTCTCAAAAGCTATATTTCGCTAGATTTTGCCGCTTTTTTTGACTTTTTGCGATTTTTTTTCTTTTAAACCTTT
>NW_023658169.1:17500-25022 GCF_015228065.2 Penaeus monodon
TGAACTTACCGTTAAAAGAGAATATATTTTATGTATATATTATATATATAATTGTAATAGATATTATATAGTATATATATATATATATAGATACATATATATGGTATATATATATACTATATATATATAAGATATATATATATATAATATATATATATATACTTACATAGGTATATATATACATATATCTGGTGTATGTATAGTCTATAAATATATATATATATAATATATAAATATATGATATATTATTATATATAGAAATATAATATCTATAAATGTATACACACACACACCCACATGACACACACACACACACCACCCCATATATATAGATATATATATATATATTTAATCACACACACAGATATATAGATATATATATATATAGATATATATACCAATATACGTGTATATATATGTCTATATATATATATTATATATATATAACTATATATATATATAATATATATATATATATATTTATTTATTTATTTATTTATATAATATATGTATATTAGCTAGTTAATAAGTTAGATATCCATACATAATATATATTATATATATATTATTATATATATTATATATATATATAGAGATATATATATAATATAAATAGATATCATATATACACTATCTACATATATATATATATACTATATTATAATACTAATTATATATATATATATATATATCTTATAGAGAGAGGAGAGAGAGGAGAGGAGAGAAATGATTATAGATATATAAATATACATATTGTGTGTGTATATATTATAGATATATATATATTATATTATATATATATATATCTATAATATATATATATATTATTATAGCTATATAATCACTTATGTATATATATATAGATATATATATATAGATATATATATATATATCTTATATGTATATATATAATATAGTATATTATGCGACAGACCAACCCGCACACACACACACACACACCTGTATGTGTGTGTGTAAATATATATATATCTATATAAAATATATGATATATATATAATATATATCTTATATATATATATATCTATCTATATATATATATGGTATATATATATATATATAATATAATATATATTATATTATATATATCTATATATCTATATATATATATATGTATGTATGTATAATAATATATATATAATATATATATATAATATATATATATATATATTAAATATATATATATATATATATCGCTCTCTCTCTCTATCTCTAATCTCTACTATCTCATATATCCTATATTTGTGTGTGTGTGTCTGTGTGTGTGTTTTGTGTGTGTGTGTGTTCCTTTTTGTGACTAAGATTAATATATATATTATAGATATATTATTACACCAACACCCACCCACACACACACACACACACAGACACACACACACACATGTATGTATATATATCTATATATATATATCTTATATATATTACTATATCTTATATCTATATATCTCTTTACTCTATATCTCTATACTATCTCTATATCTAACCTACCCTCCATATAGATTATTATATATATTATATATATATTATATATATATATCTATTATCTATATCTCTATATACATATTTCTCACTTTAAATCTATCTATATCTATAGTCTATCATCTATTCTATCATATCTCTATATATATATGTCATTCTATATAGATATATTTACACCACACATACGGTGTGTGTGTGTGTGTGTGCGTGTATTGTGTATGTAGGCTATATATAGATATATTATACACATATATTATATATATATCGATATTATATATATATGTCATAATCTATATATACAGAATTATTATATAGCTCTATATTCTATATATATATGTATATATATAATATATATTATATATAGAGATATATATATATATTATATACCACACACATATGTCTATTATATATCTATATATCTACTCTCTCTCTCTCTCTCGTCGCTCTCTCTCTCTTCTCTATATATACTATATATATATATTATATATATATATTATATATATATCTATCTTATATATATTTATATATTTGTATATATTCATTTGCTTATATATATATATATATATATATATATATATATAATAGTATATATATATAATATATATATCTATATATATATGTAATGTATATATACATATATCTACACGTATTGGTATATCTAAGATATATATATCTTAGATATATAATATCTATGATCTATATATTATATATACTATCTATATATATGTGTGGGTGTGTGTGTGGTGTGTGTGTGTGTGTGTGTGTATACATATATATATTATATATATATATATATATATATATTAATTATATATATATATCTAGATATATGTATAGATAATATTATATATCTAATTATAATATATATATATATTAATATATATCTCTTATATATATATATCTATATATATATATATTATATATATAATATATTATATATATATATATATATATATATAATATATATATATATATATCTACATATATATGTATATATATATAATTATATATATCTATCATATATATATATACATATTATATAAAATATCATAAATATATGTCTTCTTTTAACGGTAAGTTCATGTCTGAGCGGCCGTGGTCAGATCATGATACTGAATTGTAGTTTTCATGTTGTGGATGCTCTTGGAGTGATACGTGTAGGGTTCCCATTTTTCCCTTTCCACGGAGAGTGCCGGTGGTACCTATTAGGTTCATTCTCTCTATTTTTATCCGGTCTTGGGACCATTCACTGACTTGGGTTGGGTTGGCCACCCAGTGGCTAGGTAGGTAATTGAGGTGAACGTTCCTTGCCCAAGGGACCATGCGCCGGCCGGTGACCTCGAACCATCGAACTCAGTTGCCGTCGTGACAGTCTTGATTCCGATGCTCTAACCACTCGTCCCACCGAGGCCTTGACGATCATGGGCTTCCATGATATAAACATATATAGATATATGTATATATAGAATACATATATATATATATATATATATATATATATATATTATATATTATATAATATAATGACACACACACACATACTATCTATATATATATATATTATAATACACACACACACACACACCACACACACACCACATATATATATATATATATATATATAGATATATATATCTATATATAGATAGGATAGATATATAGATAGATAGATAGATAGCCTATCTCCACGATGAATAATAGATAGATATTGGTATTTATGTGTATAATATGTATGCATATATATATATATAATTATATTATATATAGATATATTGGTTGTAGTGATATATATATATATATATATAAGATATATATATAATGTATATATATATATATTGACTTATTATATACCTTATATGAGATATAAAATCTATCATATATATATAATATGAATATATATAAAGATAATATGTATATGTACATTATATATCAATAGATTCTAAATATCCTACCTCTCTCTATCTATACTCCTATATATATATACTCTTTAAATCTATATATATTTCTATATATATATAATATATATATATATAATATCTATATATATATATATATCTTATATATGTCGGTGGTGTGTTTTACATGTGTTGATGTTAATTGTGTGTGTGGTGTGTGAGTAGATGCTGAAGGACACGGTCCTCCTCTCATGTACGTACATGAGGTGTAGAACGCGAAGTAGGTAATGAAACCGGGAACCGCAATCGATTTACGTAACCAATACCGTAACTGCAAGTGTTAACGTAATCCAATGACCGTAATCCGGAATCTTGATCATAGTTAATTAATGTTTAGTCATGACACCAGACTACCTTACGGTCGTTCATGGCGCATCATAGCGAAGTAGGCATAATTAAAGGATTATCATAATCAATGGGAAATGATTCTGACTCTAATGATATTACAGGGTGTCCCTCCCTCCTCTCCAATACAGGCGACTGACAAGAACGCCTCACCTTACGCAATCACACAGTTTGTAATGACCGCGAAAGTGATTAACGCAATCCATGAACCGTAACCAGAATCATTAGTTATGACCTCTAACACACACGTGTTGAATCACCCCTCCTAATCAATGAGTCAATCATAATCCACCCACTTGCCAGGTGTCACAGTTGCCACCACACACTCTTCCATACCCTCCCGACCCCCACACCGAAATATTCATCATGTTGAACTTGCACCTGGATTGAGAATTGACCCCTGGTTTACAGACGAATGATCTCCTCTAATTATCATAATCCATAAATGTCCATCTAAGATGTCTTAATCCAAAGCACTAAAGGGTTTTCACTATCACCCTCCCCTCCTCACTCTCCAAACCACCCTCTTCCTTCTATCGCCCCTGCCCCACATTCTCCATACCCAAGACAATAATAGTCGAAAAAGAGCAAACAAACAAATCACAAGTCCTACTTAAGGAATAATACAGCCCTGCACTGAAGTGCGGTGATCACCCCTCCTAATGAATATGCAATAATAATCCAACCCAATGCCAGGGTTACAGATGCCCACCTCCATCATCACCCTTCCTCCCCTCCACACCCGCCCCGTGTGTGGTTGTGTGTTTGTGCGTGAGTGCGTGGTGTGTTTGTGTGTATGTTGGTGTGTGTGTGTGTGTGTTTGTTTGTGGTGTTGTTTTTGCGTGCTTGTGTCTGTGTGGTGTGTGTGTTGTGTTTGTGTGTGTGGTGTGTTGTTGTGGTGTGTATGTGATTTATTTATGTATGTATATAATTATATATCTATATATTTTATATATATACTTCAATTCTATATAGATATATATACTATATAGTGTGTGGTGTGTGTGTGTGTGTGTGTGTGTGTGTGTGTGTCTGTGTGTGTGTTGTGTGTATCTATATGTATCTCTATCTCTCTCTATCTATATAACAATATATATATATATATACTATCTCATAATAGATGTGTATGCGTGTGTATGTGTGTGTATATATATATATAATAATTATATATACTATATATATATATATATAATAATATATATATATACTAAGTTTCACACACCTAAATATATATATATAATCTATATATATAGACCTACATATATTAATACTACTATATTTACATATTACACAAATTTTATATATACAATATATATATATATATATATATCTATATAATATATATATATAGATATATATATCATATATATAGTATATCTATATATATATATATTGTATATATATATATATATACTAATAAATATATCTATATCATATATATATATGACCGTACAGACACACACATACAGGAAACACCACCCACATAAACACACACACCACCAACATATATATATATATATATACTATATAATATATATAATAAGTATATATAAATATACTTAATATCTGTATATATATCTATAATATATGTATACGATAGATAGATAGATAGACAAATACCAGATATATAAATAGATATGTTTGTGTGTGTGTGTGTTGTGTATTTTTCCGGTAGTGTTTGTGTGTGTGTGTATGTCTGTATACATATCGGTATACATATATCATAATATATATATATATATATATATATATATATTTATCTATATTCCCTATATATACATATCATGTATAGAATATGTATATATATAATACTTTATACATACATACACACACACACAAACACACACCAATACACCACACACAACGCAACACAACACACACACACACACACACCCAACACACCCACACACACCACACAAACAAACACACACACACATCTATATCTATATCTATACTAATCTATATATGTATATATATATCTATTTATGTATATAATGTAAATAGATATATATATATATATATCTATATATATATATAATACTAGTATCTATATGTATAATATTTATGTATATATGTTAAATATATATACATATATATTACTATATATATTATATATGATATATATATATATATCTATATCTATGTATATATCTATCTCTCTACTCTCTATCTCTATATCTACTCATCGTATTTACTTATGTACATATATAGTCCATACATATCTTATATATCTCTCTCTCAATACTATTGTATGTATACTCTGTAACCTCTCTCTGACATCCTCTCTCTCTATATCTATCTATCCTATAATCTAGGAGAAATGATAGTAATATATATATATATATATATATAGATATATGTGACGCACAGACACACACATACAAACAAACACACACACACATACACACACACACCAAACACACGCCACACACACACGACACACACACACACACACAACCACACACACACACACCCACCATTATACTTACTATATATATATATATATATATATATATTATATATATCAATTATATATATTAGAATTATATATATGTATATATATATATATTTGTGTATATATTCTATAATATATATATATATATATATTATATATAGATATATATATATGATGTTGTATATATATATATTTTTGTATATATATATATACACATATATATATATATATATATATATATATATATATATATCTATAATATATATATATATATATATATATCTGTGTGTGTGTGTGTGTGTTTGTGGGTGTGTTGTGTGTGTGTGTGTGTGGTTGTGTGTTATGTATATATATATATATTATATAGTATATATATATATATATATATATATATATATATATTTTATTATACTAAACAATCACACACACACATACCATGCACACACACACACTCAAACGACAGCACACACTATATAATATATATATATATATATATATATATATATATATCTTTTATACATATATATACATTATATTCATATATATTCGCATATATGTTTATATATACCTTATCTATATATATATATATAGTATATACACATCTATATAATATATATTTCTATATATCTATCTATATATATATGTGTGTGTGTGTGTTGTTTGTGTGTGTGTGTGTGTGTGTGTTTGTGTGTGTGTGTTGTGTTACTGTGTGGTGTGTGTGTGTGTGTGTGTATAAATATATAATTTATCTATAAAGATTATATATAGTATATATATCTATTTATATATATATATAATATATATTGATAATATATATATATAATCTCTATGATATATATATATTATATTTATATCTATATTATATATAATAATATATATATTATATGCGTGTGTGTGTGTCTGTGTGTGTGTGTGGTGTGTGTGTGTGTGTGTGTGCGTTGATAATATACACATTTTCCAAACCACATATGTATGTAGAGAATAGAACAGATAGGTAGTAGATAATTAATATATATGTAACTCTGAGTAGCTATATCTATCTCTATATCTATATCCACTATCTATCTATCTATTTATCTATCTATCTCTCCTATATATATCATATATCTATCTATACTATATATAAACTTTTTGCATATATAATATATATATATATATATATATCGATAATATAATATCTATATATATATATATATATATATATATAATATAATGTATGTATATCTTTACATATTTTATGTCTCTTTATCTATTCATATATTATATTTAT
>NW_023658170.1:0-5000 GCF_015228065.2 Penaeus monodon
AAAAATTTAACGGTAAATATCTTGATAACTCCACTGCGCAAATTCCGGAGCATGTCTGAAGCATTAATCGCGTTCGTACTTGCTGAGTCAACTCTAACGTGTTTCAGCCGCGTTTATCGCATTTATTCCAAAGAAGGGTCATCTCTAGACTTCACCTGATATAATCATAGATTCAACATTTTCAAGAAATCTTCCACCGGAAATGACGAGCCATCAATTTCTGATACGTATTGAATGTCTTGTGGGGTGAAACTCATGTTTGAGAAGGGGTTGGTAGGGGCAGGTATGAGGGGGGTCAGTGGTGTAATTAGCAGTTGAAGCTTAATGGGGGAAGTCAGAGATAATCGGGAACCGTGGGCGGAGGGAGAATGCGAATGTTGAAATATCCACCAAAGAAAGTTCCTAGTTCTCTGAGATTCATCTGAAATTAGTTACCACTTTCGAATTCAACTCATGAATAGTGGCCCGTACGAGGAGATCCTCGAGGCAGTCTCCAGGTAGCCGTACGGCATCCTAGTTCCTCGCGACAGGTCTCGTCGATTTCCAAAAGCCATGATCTCTGGTGTCCCAAAGGCCTACCTCCATCCAGGAGACAAGAGACCAACCTATGGGCAGGTCGTCCACAGGAAAGAGCTAGGTGCCCATATAGCTGGGTTGGCGAGCTATATATATATAAATATATATGATTATATACGTATATATATATTCTATATATATATATATGCTGTGTGTGTGTGTGTGTGTGTGTATGGTTATGTATATTAATTGTTTATGTATATATACCTGATAATTATATATGTGTGGGTTTATGTGTGTGTGTGTGTGTGTGCGTTGTGTGTGCCCCTGTGTGGTGTGTGTGTGTGTGTTTGTGTGTGTTTTGTGTGTGCATTTGTCTGTGCTTATTTGTTTGTATTTATTTATCATATGTAAATATAATATATATATATATGAATATATATATATATATATATATATATATATATATGAACATATTATACATTGTATATATATATATATATTATATATATATAAACATATATATTATATAATCGACCACATTCTTGTTAGCAACGCGATGGAGGATCCTCCAGAACTGCAGGGTTTACCGGAGTGCCGAGTTCTGTGGCACCGACTATAGGCTGCTTGTGGCTACCCTGCGGGTCCACTTCAAAACTCCCCGTCCCTCCAGTGGCCACCCTAAGGTGTTTCACTTGGACAGACTAAGGGAGGTGGAGTGTGCCCGTGGGTTCACCACGGCAGTCTCTGACCGATTCACAGAAACCAGTAACCTGACGGACCCAGTTGCTCTGTGGGAGTTCTTCAAGCGCGTAACACTCGAAGCAGCTCAGGAGACCATTGGCGTACGCCCAAGGACAAGGCAGAATACCATTTCCCCGGAGACATTAGAGGCCACTGAAGCGTGTCGCAAGGCTCGGCTGAATGGGAATTAAGTCTTGCGTCGTTCCATGGTGCGTAGGGCTCGGACACTGCTGAGAATGGACAAGGAACAGTCCATCAGGATTCTTGCTGAGGAGTCGAAGGCCATTTCTTGGTAAATGACCTTCGCCCTGCCTACAGCCCTGAGAAAACCCTAAGCTCTCCTCACAGATGACTGCAGTCCGATCAGCGGATGGACGGATCATCTCAGATCATGTGAGGTTCGTGAAACGTTGGGCTGAGTATTTGAACAGTTGTACCAGGTGGACCTCCAACAGTTAGCTTGGATGCAGCGATGTCGCAGTGCCTGTGCCGGTCCCGCCCATCAGCGAGAACCTCCTACCCTAACATTGGTTAGGGCTGGCGATTTCCAAGCTGAAGAGTGGGGAAAGCTGCAGGCATATGTGATATCCCTGCTGAACTGCTAAAGGCTGGGGGTGAACCTATGGCTCGGGGCCTGCATACAGTCCTGACTGCCATTTGGCAGTCTGGGTACCATTCCCCCTGACCTGCTGAGGGGCGTGGTCATCCCTCTCTGGAAGGGAAAGGGGATCGTTGGGACTGTAGCAACTACCGTGGCATTACACTGCTCAGCATACCAGGCAAGGTTCTCGCCCACATTCTTCTGAAACGGATCCGCAACCACCTACTGAGGCACCAGAGACCGAGGCAGTCTGGATTTACTCCTGGCAAGTCCACAATAGACCGTATACTAGCGCTTCGAGTAATTGTGGAACGCCGTCCTCATTTCGGTCGTGGGTTGCTCGCAGCCTACATCGACCTCAAGAAGGCGTTTACTCGGTGCATCGGGAATCGCTATGGGAGATCCTGAGGCTCAGGGGAATTCCGACACAGATTATTGGCCTGATAGCAAGCCTCTATACTGGTAACTGAAGTGCTGTAACTGTGATGGGGTATGTCGAACTTCTTCCCTGTTAATTCAGGGTGAGGCAAAGGCTGTGTCCTTGCACCAATACTTTTCAACACTTGTATGGACTGGATAATGGGAAGAGCTACTAGTCAAAGTCAGTGCGGAGCAACACTAGGCATATCAAGGTCTCAGACCTTGACTTTGCCGACGATGTTGCTATCCTATCTGAGTCATTGGAGTCACTTGTGGCGGCTCTTGATGCATTTAGCAATGAGGCGAAGCCCCTAGGCCTAGAGGTCTCCTGGACCAAGACCAAGATTCAGGACTTTGGGGGCCTGTTAGGGAACCCGTTCAGTCGATCCATGCTTGCGGCGAGGACGTTGAAGTTAAGAAAGTTTTACATACCTTGGTAGTGTAATCCATATCTCTGGTTGTCAGACCAAGAAGTCAGTAGACGGATTGGTTTGGCAACAGGACCATGAATAATAATAATAATAATGATAATATTAATAATATTAATAATCATCAATGTTATCAAACTTCTCTTTATTCTCACTTTTATCATCATTTTGTCATGATGAATACCATTCTGGTAATTATTATTATTACCTAGGCAAGTTCGGCGGTAAGGAAGTGTCCTCCACATAACTCGATCCTTCTCTGTGTGTACTGGAGAACGCACCAGGCTTCCACTGGGGGGGTAGAGACGAAATACTGATTCACTCTCTTAGCTATTGCTGTTAGGTTGATACCAAAAGTTAAGAGTTTTCAAATCCCTTCAGGAGAACGATTTTGAGCAAAGGGGTCGGACCTGCTCCGATGCCCAGTATGGATGATACCCTGGCTACCCCTTCTCCTCCTCAAGGAGGAGGGTGACTCATGACCATCTATGACGAATTCGACCCTGAACAACGGAACCCCACAAATGACAAAACGAGAAGACCACTTTTCAAAATCCCAACAGAGAATGCGAGGTTCGCGAATGTAAATGCGTGAGTGAAAATCAATCGCTTTTGAACATGAACCCCTTTATCATCAAAAGGTCCTTGATGGTCAAGTGGACGGCGATTTTGATTTTGTCAAAAAATTGCGAGATGGAAGCCTCCTTGTTAAAGTACAATACAACTCCCAGATTAAGGATTTACTTAAGCTGACGCAAATTCATGATCTTCGAGTTAAAGTAACTATTCCTATTGGCCCAAATACCTGTAAGGGAGTAATCTTTCACAGGGATTTGAGGACGATGGAAGAAAGTGAAATTCTTGAGAGCATGAAGACCAAGACGTAGTGGACCGTTCATTGTATGACCAAGAATTCGGACACAACTCATTAAGATGCATTGATAAAGACTCAAATAAATTCGTTTGCCGTAAATGTGCTGAAGCCCATGGCACCATCACTTGTACTAGCCAAATCTCCAATGGGCTAATTGTGGAGGTCCCCATCAGTCAGGATCTGCTGAGTGCAACATCCTGAAGAAGGAGACCGGACATTAGCATATATGAAGAAGCATGAAGTTAGTTTATACTGAAGCTAAGAGGAAAGTGGAAAGTTTGACACCAAAACCCGATACTTCCTATGCCGAAGCAGTAACTAACATCACCCCTAGTGCTAGTAATGTCAGTCAACAGCTTACAGCCAAGGATAAGAAATTGCCGAACTGAAACAAACCGTTTAAAGAATTAAATATTAAGTTTATCATTTGACTAAATTGGTCGATCAATGGCTGCATCAACCCAGCATAAAAATCCTAAGGAGCTGATACCGAATCACAGTCCGGAGTGCACCTTCCCGTCCGGGATACTCCTGTGAGGACTTCGCCTGGCTCGCGATCGGCTTCTCGTGCGAGAAGCAGATCGCAATCTGTCAGTCAGGAGGTGCAGGACATGGAGGCTTCTGTCTCCAAACCATCCCGAGAGAGGTCCCCGGGAAGCGAGGGAGAGGAGGCGTCTCCCTCCCAAAAAAAGAAGAAAAAAACTGGTGGACAAGGCACTTCCAAACCCCATAAAACGTAATCTTCGCGTCGACCATTATACAATGGAACTGTCGAAGTCTAGATCTAAAGTAACTGTCGAAGTCTTAGATCTAAGTAAATGACCTTAAATTATTAGCCTCGTCCTATGCTCCCGATATTATAGTTTTCCAAGAAACGCACTTAACAAACCTCGTCTCTGACGAAGTCGTTTTGCTGAGGAACTACCATCTGTGTCGGAAGGATCGTGAGGATAGGGTGGAGGCGGAGTCGCCATGTACATCCACCAAAGCCTCCCTTTACAGAAGTGACCTTGATTCTACTTTGGAGTTTGTCGCATGCAAAGTAAAAATTAATGGCACGTATCTGGCTATATGTTCACTTTATTGTCCACCTGATGCAGTGATAGCCTATGATGAGCTCTTTGCTCTTCAGGAACGTCTGCCACAAAAGTAATTTTAGCTGATTTTAATGCTCAATCATACGTTATGGGGTTCCCTGCGGGTGGATGGTAGAGGTGAGCAAGTAGTTAAGTTGCTTAATGAGTCTGATTTAATCCTTCTGAATGATGGTAGTCCGACGCGGGTGGACGATAATACCGGTAATTTGAGCTTTATTGACTTATCACTGGTCTCTTCATCAATAGCAGCCAATGCCTGTCGCAACACCATTGACGACTCGTTGGGAACGATCATCTTCCTATTTTGATTAAATATTCAT
>NW_023658170.1:15000-25015 GCF_015228065.2 Penaeus monodon
GTTTGGCTATGTTTTGCTAGGTTATGTTTAAATTTTGGGTTTTTAAGGTAAAGGTTTTGGTTTGGTTTTTTGTTAGGTTTATGTTTAGGGTAAATTAAATTTGGTTTGGTTTTAAATTTTTGGGGTTTGTTTGGTTTGGAAACAAACACGTTAGATTGTCTTATTTTTTTGTTAGGATAATTTAAAAAGATTAGGTTTTTTAGGGTTTTGTTTTTATTATTATTAGGGTTTGGGTTTGGTTAGGGTTTAAAAAATGATTGGGGTTTCATTTACTTTTGGTTTTGGGTTTAAAAAATTAAATTAACCAAAGCTAATGTCCCTACCCTCCCTAAAAACCAGATCTAACGCACTGAACCTGAACTAACCAACTAAGCTAAACTAACTTAAAAAAACTAACTAAAACCCAACCCCCAGCTAGCTAACGTTAGGGTAACCAAAATTAACCAAACCCAATTTTTTCAACTGTAAAATAATCTAACCATAACTCCTCTAACCTACTCTAACTAAAACCCAAAATTAACTAAACAAAAATTTAAACCCAAAAATAACTAAAACCCCAAACCCACCTTAATCTAACCAACCCAAACCCCAAATAAACCCAAAACTAACTCTCTAAAAAAATACTAAACCTTTAAATAATCTAATCTAACCTAACCCAAAACCCAACATATTTTAAAACTTTTAAACCTAACCTGATAAATAATCTCACATAGCCCCTTTCCCAAAATAAACCCAAAATCACCGAAACGAAATAGATCTGACCCCAAACCCCAGCCCAAAAATAAACCCCAAAAGCTAAAATGAAGTAAATGAAAAAATTCCCAACTTTAAACTCTGTCCTAACCCTAACTAAACCAAATCGAATTTAACTTAACTTTTCAAGGAAAATAAAAATAAACCCCTTTTTAAATTTAAACTAACCCAAACCCCCCCAAAACCCCACTATACCCTAATATAACTAAACCTGACCAATCCTACTAAACCCAATTAGATCAATCTAACCAACCTAACAAACCCAATCTAACATTAAAACAAAATTACGTAACTAAACCTTTTCTAAATTTAAAATTTTAAATTAACGAAACCCAACCAACTATCCCCAAACTTAATATAACAAACATAACATAATAAACCTAACTATTAAAACCTAATCTACATAACATAACAGGGCAAAAGAAACTAAAACCCAATTTTTAATCCCAATTTCAAACCCCAAAATAACTAAACCTAACCTAGCTTAAACCCAAACTAACCCCCAACTAAAATTTAAAATATTTCCCTTTAAATATCCTAACGGGATCCTAAAAAACTAAACCCATGCTAACATAAAATAACATAATCTAACCCACCTAAACGTTTTTCTAAACCCAACCAAGGCCAAACCCCCTAACTTATATAAAAAATACCCCCTAACCAAAATAAAACCTAACGAAAGTAACTAACCAAATTTTTTAACCCATTCCAAAATATCCCAACGTAATTAAAAAAAGCAATGAAATCTAACGTGCCCTTTAAACCCAACCAAAATCTAAAGGGAGGTAGATACACAAATAATAGATGGGCCGGGAAGGGGGCTGACTAGATAACTAGGTAGGTAAAATAGTAGGGAGTGATAGAATGTGGTTTTGGAAGGGAGGGAAATAGCCAATTACTAATTGGGCATTAAATTTCAAATAAAACATACTTATACACACAGAAACACTGCACATATAAATAAATAAAAAATAAAAGGATTTATATATTTTATATATTGTATATTATATATATATAATAATAATATTTATAAAACAAATCTATGTTAAAATTTTTTCTACCAAACTATTTTTCCAAAAGAAAAAATAAAATTAAAACTAAAAAAAATAAAAGGTTTAATTGTATTAATAATATTTTTATTTATTGTATGTAAAATTTTAATTTTTTAAAAAATTTTTATATTATTATTTTTTAAAATTTTTTTATATTTTTATATATATAGTATATTTTAAAACCTAATATATATGTATATGTACTAATGTATATATTTTTTCATAAACATTGTGTGGCCCCTGTGCCTCTGACCCCCCCCCCCCTCTCATGCTGGCTACACCCCCCAAAAGCACGAGGCTCTTCCCCCCCCCGGCGACTCTCTTCCCCCACCACACCTCCAACTGGCACTAAAACTTTGCCCCCCACATAGAGGCTCGACCATGCCCCCCTTTTCCCCGGAGGAGGGGAAGTTGGGGGTCGCGAGGAAGGAGGCCCGCCCTTGGATCTCCCGCGGGAATCCCCTCCCATTTGGGTGGGAAAGACGACCCCTTTCTCGAGGGCGCGCCGAGACCGGAAGGAACAAAAAGGGAAGAAACGTCCAAATAAGACGAAACAATAAAGGGGAAAAATGAGACAAACAAACAAGAAACGAAAAGGGGAAAAAGCGATCCAAAAAAACGAAGCAATAAGTGAAAAATGAGACGAAGAAAAAAAAAAGACGAAAAGGGGAAGAAGCGATCCCAAAAAAAATGGAAAAATAAGAAGAGAATAAGATTAAAAAATAATAAAAAGAAAAGAATAAATTAATAAAATAAACCAAAAAGGAAAATTAAATAATAAAATATAAAAATATATATATATTAATTGTTTTAAGAAAAAAAAATACATGAAACGATAAAAATAAAAATTTTAAAAAAAGGAAAAAAAAAAAAGTGAAAAATTTTGGAACATAAAAATAAAAAAAAACATAAACCCCCGGGGAAAGGGGAAGCGAAAATCAAAATCTGAAATTGATTGCAAAAATTTAAAAAAAAAAATTAATGAACAAAGAAATAATATCTACGGAAATAAAAAAGGGAAAAAGAGAAAAAAAAAAAGAAATTCAGTAAAAAAGATATTGAATAAATGATAAGTACAATAGTATCAAAAATAAAAAAAAATAATTTCCCAAAAAATAAATGCAACACTAAATGATAAAAATAAAAAAATAATAAAACAATCATGAAAATAAAAATGAAAAAAATTCGATACAATAAAAAAAAATTTTAAATTACAATGAATAAAACTAGTAATAAAAAATTTTTTATAAAATTAAATTTAAAACAATAAGAAAGATACATATAAACTTATTCGCTTTTTCATTATCCTCTTTCCCCTTATTAGTGGGGATTTAAAGAGGGTAATTTTTGGCCCCCCGGGGGGGGTCAAAAACCTCTGCTGAAAGGAGGATTAACATATAACCTAAAAAGATAAATTAAAAAAGCAAAATTTATTGTTAAAGGAAGCCAAATGTTTTATCTCAAACAACCAAATTTCGTAAAATTTAGTTTTACTGAAAACAAACGATTCAGTTAATAATAAACAAAAATAATTTTCATTTCAAAAATTTTTCATTTTAACTGATTATTTAAAACATGTTAAATAATAATCTAAGATCCAATTACAACAAAATCTAATAAAAAAAAGACTGTCTCTAAACAAATGGTTTTTATGCGAGAGTTTAAAAAGGGAAAAAAACATCAATATGGCAACCAGAATGACAGAAAAGGAAAACAGAATGACAAATGGCAACAGAGTACAATATAAAAACCAAATTACCAAAGTGGCAACCTGAAAAGGCAAAATGACAACCAGAATGGCAATATGGCAAAACCAAAAAGAAAAAATGACGATCAGAATTCCCAAAACATGAAAGACAATGTGGGAAACCCGAAAGGCAAAATGGCAAAACCTAATTTGAAAAAAAATTTTGGGAAAAAAAGAGGGCATGACAACAGGAATAACGAAAGGGACCCAGAATGATAGACAACCAAAATTTCATGATAAACCAAAAATTACAAAGGCAAAATAGAATGACATGACAAAATGGCAACCCCTAATGACCAAAATGACAACCAAAATGCCCAATGGCTACCAGAATGACAATTACGCCCCTTTTCCGGGAATTTTTTTGGCTAGGTTTGTGCTGTTTTTCTTAACATCCCAAAACCCCCTAATTTTCCAGTAATGCCCCATTCTCCATGGTTTTCCAGTTCTTAAATTTTTCACACTGAAGCATTTATTATCATTTCGGGGGGTGCCCATGCGTTTTTAAACCTTTTGTACGTTAAGATACTAATCTTATTCCTTAAAGCTTTCAGGGAGTTTTTTAAAAAATGTTTTTCATTCTACTAAAACCCTAGAAAAATAAATTGCAGTCGCCGGGAGGTTTGAAACTCTTACCCTCGGGCCCCTTTCTCGCTCTCGGGAATTCTCTCGTCAAGAGGAACTTAGGCAGGGAGGGGAGGCCCCTTTTCCCTTTCCCCTCCCGAAGGGGTGTGGGGGAACCCTCTCCTTTCGGCAAAGTCACGGGGTTTTCCCTATGTTGAGAAAGAATATACGGGGTTTTTCACAATACAAAAATAGATTTATTGAAAAAGAGACACAGTTTTAAAAATTTATCTGGATTTTACATTTATTATATGGGATATATATTTACATAGTAAAAATTTTTATATGTATGTAATTCATATATATATATATTTACATATGTAAATATGTATATTTTTATATCATATTTGGATATATGTTTTTTAAATTTTAAATTTAAAATGTACATATATGTGTTTTGTGTGTGGTGCTTATATGTATATGTTTGTATATAGGGATATATATTTATATTTCATATATATTTATAAAATACCATAATATAATAAAAAAAATATTAAAATACAATAACATATCATATAAGAAAACACAAAAATATTCAAAATTTTTCATGTCATATATGGGGGATATACTATTT
The DNA here is from genome assembly GCF_015228065.2 of Penaeus monodon. Taxonomy (NCBI): domain Eukaryota; kingdom Metazoa; phylum Arthropoda; class Malacostraca; order Decapoda; family Penaeidae; genus Penaeus; species Penaeus monodon. Next base: position 19,751 of record NW_023658170.1, read on the forward strand.
TTATCTATCTATATTATATATATATATATACAAAAAATATAAAATTATTTATATAAAATATAAAATTAATAATACATATTTTTATAAAAAAATATCAAAAATTTATATCTTATAAAAAATATATATATATATATATATATAATAATTATATATTTTTACATAAAAATATCTACACACACACACACAGATAGATAAAAAATTTGAAAACTTTGGGCACGTTTTTTTTTACAAATTCTTTTATTATTTTTATATTTGTATTTTTGACAGATAATTTCAGGTAAAAATAAACCCAAAAAAAAGAAAAAAAAAAAAAAGATAAAAAAGAATTGACCTGGTCCTATACAAAAGAAGGGAATAATAACCCTTTTTAAAAAAAAATATTCAAGGTCTTTTTTAAAACCCCAGGGTGAATAATTTTTTGAATGTTTCCCGTCATAAATCCATTTCTTCATAATAAAATATAATAAGTAAAATTTTTTTTTTTAAATAGAAAAAATTAAAATATAATATATATTATATATATATATTTTATATATATTTTATTGCCCTACTTTTATTGTTGAAGCAAAAGTTTTAGTATTCAAATTTTCCCGAAAAAAGTAAAAAACTCTTTTAATTTTTATTTTTTTAAAGGAAAGTGGAATTTTATTTTATACACATTTAAAAAAATTTTTATATATATATATATAATATATATATTTTATATATAAAATATATATATATATTTTTATAATAAAGAAGGGTTTAAATTTTGGGTTTAATTTTTTATACCTATCCTTTAAATTTCTGTTTTTTGGACAAAGAAAAAATTTAAAATAATCAAATTATTCCCTTGGGTTTTAAAATTTTTTAAATTTTAAAGATCATGATTTTTAAAACGGGCCCCCCTCTGGGTGTGTGGGGTACAAAAAGATAACCCCCCTTTTAATTTTTAAAAAATATATAAAATATATATTATATTATATATATTATTATTTTTATATATATATTTTATACACACAATTTTTTATACATATATATATAAAACACATCCAAAAATTTTATATATATATAGTTTTATATATATATATAATATTATATATATAATTTTTATTTTATATATATTAAAATTATAATATATTAAAAATAATTTTTATATATAAAATAATTTTATAATATATATATATATATATAAAAATATATTATATATATATTTAAAATAGATATGTATGCATTTAATAAATATATGCACTTATAAATAATATATATATATTATAATCTATTTATTAATAAAATTCTTATATTTTAAAATTTTGCTATTAATGAATTTTATATATATTATTTAAAAACTAAAAACATGCTTATTTTTTTATATTATAATTTTATTTAATCTATCATTTAAAAATTTTAGATGCCTTTTATGTGTGTGGGGTGTTTTTTTGGGGGTTTTTTTTTGTGTTTTGTTTTGTGTGTTTTCGCGTTCGTGCGTGCGTGCGTGCGTTGTTTTCGTACGTGCGTCGTTTTGTGTTTTGTTTCTATTTTAAAAAAATAAATGCATATAAATTACATATATGCCAAAAATATATATATAATATATATAAATAAAATATATAAAATGATATATATATTTTTTAAAATTTTTGGGGATGTGGTGTGTGTGTGTTAGGGAGAGAGAGAGAGGGGAGAGAAAAGAGAGAGAGAGAGAGAGAGAGAAAGAGAGAGAGAGAGAGAGGGGGCGGGAGGGAGAGAGGTTTAAAGGTTTGGTTTGAGTCCATTTCTTAGAATGGACATTCTTGGTGTGACATACTGTCTGTTTCACTTTGGTTTTAAATGACCCTCTGTGTGCAAGGAATGTCCAGGGTTCCATCCACTGGCGGCGAGGGATTTGAACGCAGGTCATCAAGATTACTAGTCAAGATTGTAGTGAACTATCTTCCCGAAAAGAAAACGGGACTATCTTTGAGCTATTCGTGGCAGAGACGCTCCTTGTGAAGGCGACCCAGTCTGCTCTTTTTACGTTAAATTTAGGCGCTGAAGGCGTTCTCACTGTGTTGCATGAATATTTAATCAAAATAGGAAGATGATCGCTTCCCAACGAGTCGTCAATGGTGTGCGACAGGCACTTGGCTGCTATTGATGAGAGACCAGTGATAAGTCAATAAAGCTCAAATTCCCGGGTATTATCGTCCACCCGCGTCGGACTACCATCATTCAGAAGGATTAAATCAGACTCTTTAAAGCAACTTAACTACTTGCTCACCTCTACCATCCACCCGCAGGGAACCCCATAAAGTATGATGAGCATTAAATCAGCTAAAATTACTTTTTTTTGTGGCAGACGTTCCTGAAGAGCAAGAGCTCATCATAGGCTATCACTGCATCAGGTGGACAATAAAGTGAACATATAGCCAGATACGTGCCATTAATTTTTACTTTGCATGCGACAAACTCCAAAGTAGAATCATGGTCACTTCTGTAAAAGGGAGGCTTTGTGGATGTACATGGCGACTCCGCCTCCACCCCTATCCTCACGATCCTTCCGACACAGATGGTAGTTCCTCAGCAAAACGACTTCGTCAGAGACGAGGTTTGTTAAGTGCGTTTCTTGGAAACTATAATATCGGGAGCATAGGACAGGCTAATAATTTAAGGTCATTTACTTTAGATCTAAGACTTCGACAGTTACTTTAGATCTAAGACTTCGACAGTTCCATTGTATAATGGTCGACGCGAAGATTACGTTTTATGGGGTTTGGAAGTGCCTTGTCCACCAGTTTTTTTTTCTTCTTTTTTTTGGGGAGGGAGACGCCTCCTCTCCCTCGCTTCCCGGGCACCTCTCTCGGGATGGTTTGGAGACAGAAGCCTCCATGACTGACAGATTGCGATCTGCTTCTCGCACGAGAAGCCGATCGCGAGCCAGGCGAAGTCCTCACAGGAGTATCCCGGACGGGAAGGTGCACTCCGGACTGTGATTCGGTATCAGCCTCCTTAGATTTTTAATGCTGGGTTGATGCAGCCAATTGATCGACCAATTTAGTCAAATGATAAACTTTAATATTTAATTCTTTAACGGTTTGTTTCAGTTCGGCAATTTCTTTATCCTTGGCTGTAAGCTGTTGACTGACATTACTAGCACTAGGGGTGATGTTAGTTACTGCTTCGGCATAGGAAGTATCGGGTTTGTGTGTCAAACTTTCCACTTTCCTCTTAGCTTCAGTATAACTAACTTCATGCTTCTTCTATATGCTAATGTCTCGGTCTCCTTCTTCAGGATGTTGCACTCAGCAGATCCTGACTGATGGGACCTCCACAATTAGCACATTTGGAGATTTGGCTAGTACAAGTGATGGTGCCATGGGCTTCAGCACATTTACGGCAAACGAATTTATTTGAGTCTTTATCAATACATCTTAATGAGGTGTGTCCGAATTCTTGGTCATACAATGAACGTCCACTACGTCTTGGGCCTTCATGCTCTCAGAATTTCACTTTCTTCCATCGTCCTCAAATCCCTGTGAAAGATTACGTCCTTACAGGTATTTGGGCCAATAGGAATAGTTACTTTAACTCGAAGATCATGAATTTGCGTCAGCTTAAGTAAATCCTTAATCTGGGAGTTGTATTGTACTTTAACAAGGAGCTTCCATCTCGCAATTTTTTGACAAAATCAAATCGCCGTCCACTTGACCATCAGGACCTTTTTGATGATAAAGGGTTCATGTTCAAAAGCGATTGATTTTCACTCAACGCATTTTACATTCGCGAACCTCGCATTCTCTGTTGGGATTTTGAAAAGTGGTTCTTCTCGTTTTGTCATTTGTGGGGTTCCGTTGTTCAGGGTCGAATTCGTCATAGATTGGTCATGAGTCACCCCTCCTCCTTGAGGAGGAGAAGGGGTAGCCAGGGTATCATCCATACTGGGCATCGGAGCAGGTCCGACCCTTTGCTCAAAATCGTCTCCTGAAGGGATTTGAAAACTCTTAACTTTTGGTATCAACCTAACAGCAATAGCTAGAGAGTGAATCAGTATTTCGTCCTCTACCCCCCCAGTGGAAGCCTGGTTGCGTTTTTCAGTACCACAGAGAGGATCGAGTTTATGTGGAGGACACTTCCTTACCGCCGAAATTGCCTAGGTAATAATAATAATTACCAGAATGGTATTCATCATGACAATAATGATGATAAAAGTGAGAATAAAGAGAAGTTTGATAACATTTGATGATTATTAATATTATTAATTTCTCATCATTATTATTATTATTATTCATGGCTCCTGTTGCCAAACCAATCCGTCTACTGACTTCTTGGTCTGACACCCAGAGATATGGATTACACTACCAAGGTATGTAAAACTTTCTGTAACTTCAACGTCCTCGCCGCAAGCATGGATCGACTGAACGGGTTCCCCTAACAAGCCCCCAAAGTCCTGAATCTTGGTCTTGGTCCAGGAGACCTCTAGGCCTAGGGGCTTCGCCCCCATTTTTAATGCATCAAAACGCCCCAAGTGACTCCAATGACTCAATGGATAGCAACATCGTCGGGAAATCAAAAGGGCTAGACCTTAAAATTTTTCCTGTGTTGCTCCCCACTGACTTTTGGGTATAGCTCTTCCCCTTTCCAGTCCCCCCTACAAGTGTTGAAAATATTGGGGCAAGGCACAGCCTTGCCTCACCCCGAATTAACAGGGAAGTTTCGCAACCCCCCCACATTTTACAGCACTTTCATACCATATAGGGGCTTCTATCGGGCCCAAAAATCTGTGCGGAAATTCCCCCGAGCCTCAGGATCTCCCATAGCGTTCCCCAGCCCGATAAACGCCTTCCTTGGGGCCCCATGTAGGCTGCGACAAACCCCGACCAACTAGACGGCGTTTCCCCCAATTATCAGCGCTAGTAACGGTCTATTGTGGGGCTTTCCGGAGTAAAATCCAGACTGCCCGGCTCTGGTGCCTCTAGGTGGTTGCGGATCCGTTTTAGAAGAATTTGGGCGGAAAAATTGCCTGGTTGCTGACATGTAATGCCACGGTAGTTGCTACAGTCCCAACGATCCCCTTTCCCTTCCCGAGAGGGGTGACCCCGCCCCTCAGCGGTCAGGGGGAATGGGACCAGACTGCCCAAAAGGGGTCGGACTGTTCGGCCCCGAGCCTAGGTTCACCCCCGCCTTTGCGTTCAGCAGGGGTACCATAAAGCCGCAGCTTTTTCCCCTCTTCAGCTTGGAATCGCCAGCCTAACCATGTTTTGGGTTGGGGGTTCCTCGCTGATGGGGGGGACCGGCACAGCACTGCGA
>NW_023658171.1:0-25014 GCF_015228065.2 Penaeus monodon
CTGATTAACATCACCACCCCCTTTTTTTTTTTTCCCCTTGTTTCCCCCCTTTTAAAACCCGGTTCCGTAAATCGAAATACCCTTCCTCCCCTCTAATGGGGCGAAATTTCATGAAATGAAAAACGGGGCTGGGTTTTCGGTTCTTTGGGGGCTTCGGTCCCTCCTCCTCTTCTTCTGGTGGCGGTCTGTTTGGCTCTGGTCAGTTTGGTGGCGGCGGTCTTTCCTTCCCTCTGGTGGCGGCGGGTGGGTGCGGGGTGGCGGGGTGGTTTTCTGGCGGGCTGGCCTGGCTTTCTGTTTCCTTTTCGGTTTCTGCTTTCGGGCCGGGCCGGGTCCGGGTTTCTGTCTTCTTTCGGGCTTTTTGTCTTTCTGTCTTTCTGTCTTCTGTCTGTCTTTCTCTCTCTCTCTCTCCAAATTTTTAGTTAATTATGGGGCCCCTCAGTCAAAAACGAATAACTATAGGTGTGATAGTTGATGTTGAATGTTAGGCAAAGACAAATATTTTTGGGAAAATAATAAAAGAAAGTTAAAAGGAAATCAAAGTATCACTTTTATTTCTAAAGATTTTTTTTAAAAGAAAAAAAAAAAAAAAAAAAAACAAAAAAACACAAAAAAAAAAATTCCTACTAATATGCACCGGACGGGTCGCGTCACCGACGAAAGGCTTTCTCGGGCAAAGAGAAAAACTGCTCAAAGACGGGCGGGAGGGCAAAAAAAAGAATAAAAAAAACTTTTTTTCAAGCGTGGCTGTACCCGGGGGTGAAATAGGGACAGGGAACATTTATCCCGCGGGGAAGAAAAAAAAAAAAAAGGGGGAAGAAAAAAAAAAAAAAAAAAAAAGGGGAATACGAAAAGAAATCATTGCCACTCCCATTGCCTATTAAAATTTGCTATTGCTGCAGTATACACTATACTATTATATTTTATCTTTAAAATACTACGGGAAAAGGACGCCTCTTTTCTCTTTTACCTTTTGCCTCCCCGTTCCCTTTCCCTTAAACCCCCTTTTCCCCCTTTTCCCCCATTTCCCCCCCTTTCTTTTCTAAAATTTTCCCTTTAAAACCCACTGCTCCCATTTTAAACCTTGCGTCTGCCTTTTCTCCCCCTTTTTTTAAACATTTTCCTCTTTCCCCTTTTGCTACCATCCTTCAAAAACCTCTAAACTAATAATAAATAAAAATAACAACAACAAAAAACAAAAATAAAAAGAAATTTGTAAAAAAACAACTTTTTTAATAAGAAAAAATGACAGTAACAATAACAATAAGAGATGTTTATTATAAACTTGATAATCCTAATGATAAAAAATGGATTTGAATAAAATTCTCCAGATCCTTATATTGTCAATTATCTCCCATTTTTTTACCCCAAAAAATGAAAAAACTTAAGTCCGCACTTACATGGAATTCCCCAAAGTGTAAGAGAAAATTTAAAATCTACTAAAGAAACCTTTGTTAAATGTAATATGACTTTTAAGTGTAAAATGTAAGTAGCTTAGGAATAGGGAAGGAAACGTAAGAAAAAAAACAGATGTTTTTTTTCAATCAGTGGGTTTTTTGACCGACTTGTCCCGTTCTCTATTTAGATTTTTTTTTTTTTAAACTGTTCTTGTTGAAAAATTATTCTATATTATTAACGGACATTTTTTTGATGACTTTCTTTTGTTTGATTACGAAAAAAGCAAAAAATTTTAATTTTTTTTAAACTTTTTTAAACCCGCTTTGGTTAGGAAATTTTTTAGAAAAAATAAATTGAAAAAGAAAAAAAGAGGTAAAGAAGTAAAGAAAACGGAAAAAAAAAAACAAAACTGAAATTGTAAATAAAAATAAAAAATTTAGAAACCGATAAAGGTCCCAAAAAGGAAAAAAAACCTAATGAAGAGATAAAAAATAAAAGTGAAGACAAAGAAGGAGAGAAAAAGAAAAAAAAAGAAGAGAAGGAATAAAACAAACCGCCTCTCCCACTCCTCAAAACCCCCCCTTTTATCCTGAGATCAAACTTTTAAAACAAAAATTTTTTCCCCAAATTTTGATCATAGGGGCTTCTTCGAGATGTCTTTTCCACCTGTAGCATAAAATCCCCTTTGGCCCGGCCAACGTATTGGGCTGCTGAAAAAAGGAAAGAAAGGGGGAAAAAAATGAAGCGGGGAGTGGGATAAGAAAAAAAAATAAAACCTGTGATATAGCGTTTTGTGTTTTTTAGGCTGTATCAGTGTGTTTTTTGATATTCACTGTGTAGGTGGGGTTATACGAAAAAAATTTTTGCAAAAAAAAAAAAAATTTCATTTTTAAAAAATTTGCTGGCCCCCGTTTTCGACTTTGTTTCGTTTTAACGCCCACAGGGCACTAAAAAATTTTGGGGGTTAATTATTTAATGAAATGTGAAAGTAAAATTAAACATAAAAAAAATTAATCTTAACGCCGGATTCGAACTTTTTATTGCAATTTCTTTTCTAATTTCCCCTTTTTTTTTTAATATGTTTTTTCAAATCCCCTAATTTAATCACCCGGTTTTATTTTTTTAATTATTTTATCCTTATTTTTCCCATTATTTACTTTATTTTTTTATTATTACTTTTTTTTTTTTGTTTTTTTTGTTTTTATTAATTTTGGGGGGTTTTCCCTTTACCCCTTTCGTCCCCCATTTTTACCCCCATCCCCAAAAAAATTATATCCATCATTTTAACCTCTTTAATAAAATAAAAATAAAAAATCCAAAAAAAAAATAAAAAATCTCAAAAAAATCACACCCATCATGTTTTTGAAAGCTTATTTTCAATTTCCTTCTTTCCCAAACCTCCTAGTAGAATTTAATTTTTTTCCCTTGAATATATCCATTTTTCTTTCATTTTAATTACCCAAATTTTGAAACATCATTCAAACTTAACCAAAAAAATTATTTCTTTTAACTTGTTGAAGTTTTAAAATTTTGTTTTGTTTTTTCCCAACCACAAAAATAACTTTTAATTTCACAATAACACCTAATCATCTTTGTACTATTTTTCCCAAATTTTAACATATTTAAACCCCCATATTGAATTTATTGGAAGTTTTTTCCCAAAAATTTAAAATTTTATTCATTTTCAAAAAAATTTTTTTTAAAACACTTAAACGGAAACCCCCTTTCCCCTGAAAAATGGTTTTTAAACAAAAAACCAAATCCAAAAATTTTCAGCCCCCCCTCACATTGTCTATCCGTATAAAGGAACCCTTTTAATCAATTGTTTTTATTCAAGTTTAAAAACAATTTTTAATAAAACCCCAAATTAAAACCCCACAGGGTTTTCCTTTTACCCAATTTTAAAATTTCCCCCTTAATCCCTCCTATGGTTAACAACCCTCACAGATTTTAAACTTATAATTTTTTCCCCAGTTTTTCCCCTTTTAATAAAATTCTTTTAATAATTTTACCATAATATTTTTCCCCCCCCCCCCCCCAAACCCCCCCCCCAACTGATTTTTTACACTTCAATTTTGGAAAATTTAAAAAGGTTTTTTTCCTCTTTTTTCCCCAAAATTTTTTGGTTTCCGTTGAAAAACCCCCCTTTCCGAAAAAAAATAAATTCACAATGGGCCAATGTTTAAAATCCATAAAAATGTTTTATTAGAATTTACATTGTAAAAAAAAATTTTCCCTTTTTCATTTCATTCGAAAAAATTTCCCCCAAAAATTTTAAAAATTTAAAAAACTTGTTTCTTAATAAAATTTCCCCAAAACATACACCCAGTTTTTTTCTTTTAATAACACAGAAAATTTAAATTTAAAAATTTTCCCAAAAAATTTAAAACCCAATCATCTTTATAATCATCATCGTCCCATCACTTTATTATTGTTTTTTTGTGTTTTTTTTTCCCTGCGGGTTTATTAAAAATCATTATCATTATCTTACCCAATTTTTATTAATTAATTTTTAAATTTAAATTTAATTTATCATCATCACCCATCACCCAATTTTTATACCCTAATCAGTTTTTATTATTACAGCTTACCCGAGGGGGTTTCCGAAGGGGAAAGAGATTAAGGAAATAAGGAAAAAAAGGAGGGGGAGGGAGGGGAGGGGATTTTACGAAAGGGGGGGAGGGGGGAGGAGGGAGAGGTTTGAAGAAAATGAAAGGGGAATTTGGTAAGGGGAAAAAGGGAGGGGGAAAGTTTGGGGAAATAAAATTTGAAATTAAGATATAGGGATGAAAGGGCGTGGTAGACCCCGGGAAAGGGGAAAATTTAAAAGGGGGGAGACAGAAAGGGGCCCGAAAAAGCGGAAAGTAAAGGGTTTGGAAGAAGAAGAAGAGGAAGAGACGATTTTTTTTAATTTTTTTTTTTAAATTTTATTTATTTTTAATTTTATTTATTTTTATTTTATTTTTTTATTATTATTATTATATTTTTATTTTAAATAATTTTTATTTTAAAATTTTGGGGGCTTTTTAAAATCAGGGTAGATTTTAAAACCCGACGTGTAAACGGGGAAAACCCGGGATTATTCCCAAATATAAAAGGGGTTCCCTCTTTCTGTTCCTACTAGACTCTAATACTCTCCCAGTTATCCTGGCGGGGCCCCCTAAAAATGTGTTTTTGTGCAAAGTGGATTTTTTAGTTTTTTTGGGTTTTTGTTCCAAAAATTTTTTAAAAATTTTTGTGTTACATTTCCCAAAGGGCAGGGCCCTTTTAAATCTACTTTTAAAACATTTTGGATTTATTTTCCCTTTGAAAAGTGCGGACTTTAAAGTTTTATTTTTTTGGTGTAAAACTGGGGAAAAATATAACAGGTCAAGAAAACTTTAAAAGACCCCAAAAAGCCTTTTCGATTTCCCGTTTGATGTTGATATTTTTCGTTTTTTTTCCCCCCTTTTTCATCTATTCCCCCCCCTTGTCCCCAGGGAGGGCAATATCAATAATTATTGCAACTTCCAACCTTTTTTACCAATAAGAAAATATCGGCCTTCTTGCTTGGGGATTTTTGTGAACATTGAATTTCATCCCCAAAAGAAGTTTTATGGGGGTTTTTTCCGAGACTGTTTCGGGCCCTGTGGTCGAAACCATTGATAAACCCTTTAAGCATAAACTTTTCGCAAAGTTTCCAATGAATCATTTTTGGGCCACTTATCGTTCCCCCTTTTCCCTTAAATTTGGGTTTTCCCGGGACCAGCTTTTCCCCTTTAACTATAAAACCAAAATTTTCCCCCTCTTTCTTTACATAATCTACATGCTGGGGAATCAGCCTGCCCTTAAATCAAGGGTTATCCCTTTGAAATAGTTTTTTTCGGATGTTTTCCTCTTGAGCGGGCCGCAATACCCAACGTTTTTGGTTTTTATTTTCAGACCCAAATTTTCTAAATTCCAACTCCAGGTTTTTTTCATTACCGGGTTTTTTTTACGGGCATACACTAAAAAACTGACCTACTTGAATTTGTTCCCCCACCCGGGCCTCCATTCTCTTTTCTCTCAACAATTTTTTAAAGTATCTTCCTAAAATTTTTTTTCAAATTCCCCCCAAAAAAAACCCAACATCTTGACACCTTGCAACAATCTCTCATTAAATGGTTGGGGTTGAGTTACCATCCCAGGCGGTTCTTTCACTTTTGAAAACACCTTCGCAGTTTCATCAACCCTCTTCCACCATTTTTTCCCTTAACTAAGATTAGTCTACATCACTTTTTGGGAATGAAAACCCCTTTAAATGCATAGTAAGAAATTTTTCCCTTTCTATCTAATTTTTTATTTCTTTTTGCGTTCCCATTTAAAAATCCCGCCCCATCCCTTAATACCCCCAAAGCCCCAAGTTTTTAAAATTCTTTTTAATTTTTTTTTTAAACCTTTTAATTTAGATTTTAAAGTATTAACCTTTTTCTATTTTTGGTACTTTTTTTCCCAAATTGAAAGTTTCATTTCATTTTTTAATTTATCACTTTCCAGTACCCCCTGGGTTTACTTATAGCCTTTTTAATTAATAGTTTTTCTGAATTTCTCATTTTCCCCCTAATACACCCTGTCCCCTTCTAACAATTTTTTCCCCTTCGCTGCAAAATGACTGCCCCCCTTGTTAACCCCAAACTCCTCCCGATACCCTTTAATAAACATTTGTCGTCTTTCCCAAGAATAAATTTGGGCCAAGAGACCAATTTTTAAAATTTCATCCATGAAAAACCCAAATTTTTTTTAATTTCGTAAACCTTTTTCCCAACCCCAAAATGAAAATTTATTTTCCTCAACACCATAGGGGAAAAGGGTTCATGCATATAAAAAAAAGAAGGGGTTTGATAAACTTCTCCCTGGAAAGATTCCTCTTTTAATGTTGACTTCCCCCTAAAGAAACTCTCGAGATGTTAATACCCAATTTTCCGTTTTTCATGCTGCAAACTCAAAAACCCTTTTAATATTATCACACCCCTTCCAAACAACTCCGGGCCCTTCTTTAATCCAACTATGTGGGTAAAATCATAACCCTTTTCGAAAATCTACCCATGCCATACCCAAAGGCGGGTGTGCCTCCTTTTCCCAAACCCCTTTAGAAACTCCCCTTGCCCTTTAACAGCTAAACCTTGGTCCCTCTGGCCCTTTCTTCTACAGCCTTCTGTTGCCAAGGCAATAGTTTCCTTCCCTAAGAACCCATGGAGATTCAAAACCTTTTAAAGAGCTTTCCCCCATTATGGGAAAACCCAATAAATTGGTCGGTATTTTGTCTACACCCAGTAATTTTGGGTTTTTATATTTTTTTTGGCACAAAAAGTTTTTCCCAAATAATTAACCACTCAGGCAGTTGTTCTTTTCCCCTTTTCTTAAAATCTCATTAAAATTGATGGGCAATTCTTTATGAAAATTTGTCAGTTTCTTTCCCCCGAAACCCTGAACTCCATTTTTCCGGGTGTTTTCCCAAATTTTGGTACCCTTTTCATTTTGTTTTTAAGACATTTCCTCATTTAAATGCCCAAACCTTCCTGTTTCCCAATACCAAAGTTGTTTTTAGCGTTTTGACCACTCAGCATTGTTTTTATTTCTTTACTCTGTTTCAAATTCTTCTAAAACAGTTCCAATTCCTATCCGAGGGATGCTGATTTTCCATACGTTTTTTTAATCTTCCCCTCTTTAAATTTTACTTCTCCCCTTTTTTTCCCCGTCATCAGATTAAAAACCTTTTTGTAGTTTTTTGATGTCTCTTTCTATTCTAAAGTTTCACCATGGTTCCCGGGTGGGTTTTCCCCGTCTGTCTTTTGCCCTTTTTAACCCCCAAACCCCTCTTGCCCAACCCCCAAAAAGAAAAAGCAATGAGGGGATTTTTTAAAAATTTTTAGATATATTTTTAGGTTTGAAAAAAACGCAAAACCCTTTTTTTTACTCTCTTACAGTCCCTTTTTTAGTTTCCCTTTTAAAAAATTAAATTTCCCTTTACAGTTCTCTTTCAAGTTGTATATTTTCATTTAATTTCCTTTACAATTCTATTTCCTCCCCTGACGCTTCCTCAACCCTAAAAGTTTTTTAAAACAGTTCTATGTCCCCGACCCCCAGCAGGTTTTAAACACATAAATTTTAAGGGGTTTTTGGGGTCTTTCCCATTTTAATAATTTTTCTCCTTTTTCCTTATTTGTTTTTCATTACCGTTTAAACCCTTTTTTGTAAACATTTTTAACCTAAATTTTCCCTTAAAACCCGCCCATTTTTTTCTAATTGCCCTTTTTCCTGACCAAAACACTCGTTGTTTCCCCCAAACAAACAAAAATCCTGTTCTTGCCATTTCTTTGTACATCCTTTTCCTTATCCTTTTATTGGAACCCCCATTCTTTCTCTAAAATAGCCCCCTCCATCACACAATATTATTATCATTATTGTTTGTTTTGTTTGTTGTTGTTTTTTTTATTATTAGTGTTACTTCCCCGGGTCCGTGTTTATTATTAAATTTTATTATTATTTATTTTATTATTAATTTTTTTTTTACTATTATTATTTTTTCCAAAAACTTATTAATTTTTATTATTTATCCAAATTTTTTTAATTTTTATTTTATTATTATTTTTTAAATTTTTTTATTATTATTATTATTATTAAACCCTTATTATTATTATCATTATTATGGTATTATTATTTATTTATTATTATTATTATTATTATTTTTTTATTATTTTATTAAATTTTTATTAATTATTTATTATTATTCTCAAAACATTAATTTAAGTTTTTAATTATTAATTGATAGCCTCATTTTTTAAAACTTTTTACTAATGCTGTTTTGTCTTTTCATTGATCATCTTTATTTTTTAATATCACACTTCTTTTTTCAAACCAAAGTCAATATTATCATCAAAAAAATTTTTAAAAAAAAATTCTCATCAACACCCGAGCTAACAAATCCAAACCCCCATTACCAGCGAATGAAAAACCCCCAAGATCAATTGTGGGCATCATTTTAAACTAATTTTTTCAAAACGCATTTTCAAAGGTGGGCCAAACGGGGGAGGTTTACTGATGCGTTTTGGGCCCATGCGGAAACGGGCAAAGCCCGTTAGGTTTTGGTTTTTAAATTTTGTTTCGGGGTAATAACAGATAAATTTAAAGGGATTGGGTTAAAGGCTATAAATTGTGTGTGTGGGGTGTGCAAATTTTCCGAAGTAACGGGCGTGTATTTTATTTTTCTTTGTTCCATGGACGTAGGCTTACTGTATATGTCTGTTTTTGATTATTTAGATCCTGAATAATGGGTTTCAACATGTGAAGTAGCAGCACATGTTAATAGAGAGAGAGAGAGAGGAGAGAGAAGAGAGGAGAGAGAGAGAGAGAGAGAGAGAGAGAGAGAGAGAGAGAGAGAGAAACACAGTCAAAATCATTTAAGTTCCTTTAAAAATTTGAAAACGAGTATGCAGCTGCTTTGGGTGCGAAATACATCGGATACTGAGAGTGCTTGCTGTCATTGTTAGGTTTCAGATCTTCAGGAATTTTAAGATACAAGAACACTAACACGCACACGCACAGCTTACACACGCACATTACATGCTCACACACGCACCCCACACACACACACACACACACACACACACACACACACGAACACACCACACACACACACACACATGCACGCACACGCCTACTCACATACACCTAAATACGCACACGCATACACGTACACACACACACGCTCATACACACATTCACTCACTCAGGCACTGGTGCTTATGACGTTCTCTCATAAAAAAAACGATTTAAATAGAACTCCATCCAATTTTGTATTTTAGTAAATAGCCATCTATCACGGCATCTCAAGCTATTCCTTTCAAGAAACGCAATTATGGGAGTATGACTCTAGAGAATATTTCTTGGTAACAAAGGCTTTTGGTTGAAAATGATGTGGAGGAAAAGTTATGAGTCAAGGAAATGAAAAAAAAGAACGGTTAGGAAGATCTTCGGTTTGCTAACGTTTATTCATCTACTTGCCTAATATCCTGCACAAACACCACAACACACACACGCACACGCAACACGCAAACGCACGCAACAACACACACAAAACACACACACACACACGCACACGCAACGCACACCGCACGCCACACACACACACACACACACACAACACACACACACACACTACACCACACACACACAAAAAACACTCACACATAAGCGTGGGGTGTGCGTTTGTGCTCGTATGTCATTATATGCTTCTACGGGCAATAATTGTTTAGATCAGCGATGCTTCTGCACGTGCAAACTTATATACTGGCATGCTTTGTTAAAAAATTTTGATACAGGTTATGTTTAAATCATTGTCCATTATGGAGGACGTGGTGGTAATTACAGTCAAAAAAATAGTGACGGTTTTATGGTATCCCAAATCGAGAGGATGATGGCGGTAATTAGCTTAGGTTAGACCTGAAAAGTTTTACAATATTTTTGAGACCCTGATGATGAATGTTAATCGTTATGATTTTGCATTTTTACGAAAAATGCTACAAACAGGAGAGCAAGGTAAGACATTATTATTGTAACAGATATGTATTTTTGTATCTATCTCGGTACATGAATATCTGTTTATATTCTTGTATGCATTTTCATTTCTCGATCTAATTGTCTCCACCTCTCTCTCTCTCTCTCTCTCTCTCTCTCTCTCTCCTCTCTCTCTCTCTCTCTCTCTCTCTCTCTCTCTCTCTCTCTCGCTCCTAAATCCTCTCTCCCTCTCCCCTCTCTCTTCTCTCCTTCTTCTTCTCTTCTCTCTTCTCTCTCTCTCTTCTCTCTCTCTCACTCTCTCTCTCTCTAGCAGCGTTCCTTTTTATCCTTTTATCTTCATTCATTTAGTATCAAAAAATTTATAATTTAGGGATTTTTGTACAAATGCCAAACAATTCTAAAGTTTATATGCAAAAACCTTATCAATATGTCCGGTTGTCATTTGAGAATTGCATGCAAGCGAAATAACTACTTTTCAAGACAAACTGTTGGTTTTGACGTCAGGTGTCTATTTGTGTTTTAAAAAATCACTTTCTCTCCATCGTAACTGTTCACCTTCATTTGGGAACTACGGCGGGTTGTGTCGGCCGAAGGAAAACCAATTCCAGCAAATGATATTAGGTTCTGGAATAGTTTCCTGTCAACTAACTGTAATTTTGTTTCCATATTCGTTCACAAGAAATTAGATTAATTTTTCATGTTTGGTAATAACTACGAACTATCAAGATACACATCAACACGTACACAGACTATAAATATATATATATATATATATATTTTATATATATTATATATTGTTTTATTTTATATATATTATATATATATAATATAATAAAAATATATTTTACATAAAATATATAATTATATATATATATAATATATAATATAAAATATATATATATTTATATATATAAAATATATATATACATTTTAATTAAAAATTATATATATAATTATTATATATATATATATATATATATAAAATATATATAATGTATAATATACATATATAAAATACATACATACATATATATAATATAATATAAAATATATAATATAATATATATATCATATATATATATATAATATATTTATATAGCATATATATCAGTTGGATTACACCACACACACAACAAACACACACACACACACACACACACACACACACACACACACACACACACACATACACACACACACATGCACAGACATAGGCATTGTTTTAAAGGCTAGATTGCTGCGTCAGTGGAATGGACAAAAGAAAGATAAACGAACTGAAAGAGAACATTGTGAAATAAGTAATCTCAGTAGAAAACGGAGAAAAAAATTTTTTCTAGACTAGCCAAATGACTTTTTTTACCTAAATAACATTCTTCCAGTATAAGTGAATATAACTCTTATTCAGATTCAGACCTTTTCCGCTATAATTTGGAACGATGACTTACATTACGTGCTCCCTTATGAATTTCACGATCGCTTTGTTATTAAACGGATAATTACTAACTTGTAAATCGCCTGCATTATTTAAGGAAGTTTTCCCTTTTACTTATTTTGAGGAGATTAAATCAAATTACAAGAGAGAGGAGAGTGAGGAAGAAAAGAGAGAGAAAAGAAGAGAAGAGAGAGAGAGAGAGAGAGAGGAGAGAGCAGAGAGAGAGAGAGAGAGGGGGAGCGGGGAGAAGAGAGAGCGAGCGAGAGAGAGAGAGAGCGAGCGAGCGAGAGAGAGAGAGAGAGAGAGAGAGAGAGAGAGAGAGAGAGAGAGAGAGAGAGAGTAATTAGTCTGTAATTCATGAAAAAGTGTTTGTGTCTCTATGTGCTATTCGCAGCTTGCTTCCCCTGCTCTGAGCATTAGCAGATAACATCCATTGCCTTCTCTTCCGGGAGCATTCTTGTGGTTTTTAATGACTCCGATAAAAGTCTTGGAGGGACACGAGGCGAGGTTAAAGGGTTTTCTCGCTTGCGTTGTTGTGGTTATTCTAATGCTAGATCTTTTTTTTTCTTATCTTTCTCTATACATCCACAATCCAAAACGCTCCGAGTCTCCACAGTGTTTTGGCTCTTCTCAAGGCTTAGGTTCACTACATGCATCAGTGCTTTCAGGAAGCCATAGAACTCATTTGGAAAAAGACTTCGATTTGTGAGAGACAAAGGTCCCTCGTTTTGTGTTTAGGGGAAATTAGAGTATCTAATATTGTATAATCAGTATTATGTGAATTCTTTTATTGAGTAAATCATTAAAGTAAATTAATAATCACCAATGATAACCATACATACGGAGTGCTTTCAAAGGCGTTTTCCCTTCATTGACTTTTAGGACACTGGACCATCTAGTTCCCGCCCTACAACACCACACCAACACACACAAACACACACACACACACACACCACACACACACACACACACACACACAAAAACACACACAAAATATATATATATATATATATATATATATATATAAATTTTATATATATATTTAATATAGAATATTTTAATATATTTTATATATGCCGGAACTAGAAGGCAATGTCCTAAAGCAATGTGAAAAAAGGCTTTGAAAGGGGCCGTAGTTGGTTATCATTTTTTTTTTTTCCTTTAAATTTTTCATAACACACCAAAACATTAATAATTTTTATTAATTTTTATATATAAATTATAATAATATTTAAAATTATTTTAAATAATCCCTTGTTGGGGTTTAAATAATTATAATATTATATAAAATATATTAATTTTAATTAATATTTTAAATAAATTAATATTAAATTAAGAAATAATATTTTCTATATTATATTTTAAAAAAAAAATAACAAAAAAAAAAAAAAAAAAAAAAAATTTTTTTAATAAAAAATTTTCATAAAATCATAATTATATAATTTATATTTATAATATACTATATATATAATATATTATAAATATATTATATTATATAATTTATATATATTTATTTTATATAAAAATATATATATTTTATAATTAAAATTATACAATATTATATAATAAAATATTAAATATAAAAATAAAATATATATTTTTATATTTATAATTAATATAATTTATACATTGAATTAAATAATTCCTTTTAATAATAAAAACTTTTAAGTTTGGAATTTTTTTTTAATATTATTATTTTTAATATTTTTCCCTATTATATTATATATTTTATATATATTATTATTAATATATATAATATATAATTTTTATTTATAAATATTAATATATATTTTTTATTATTAATAAATTTTTTTATTTTATATATATATTTAATATATTAAATTTTAAAATTATTATATTATTTATTTAATTTTATTTTATTATATATATAATATATTATATTAAAATATAAATTTAAAAATTAAAAATTTATATAATAATTTTTATATTAATTCCTAGGAGAAAAAAGAAAAAGAAAAGAAAAAGAAAAAAGGAAAAAGAAAGAGAAGAGAAAAGGAAGAGAGGGAAAGAAAAGAAAAGAGAGAGAGAGAGGAGAAGAGGAAGAGAGAGAGAAGAAGAGAAGAGAAAGGGGGAAGAGAAAGAGAAGAAAAAAAGAGAGAGAGAGAGAGAGAGGAAAAAAAAGAGAAAAAAGAAAAAAAGAGAGAGAGAGAGAAGAGGGGGAGAGAGAGAGGGGGGAGGGGGGAATAGGGGAAGGGGAAAAAACAAGAAGGGAAGACCCCCGCCCTACTAAACTACCAATTTTTAAACCAGCAAGATTTAAAACCCCCACAATCACAACGCCAGCCCCCTCTTTCCAAAAGCGGCTGATAGCTGATCTTAGGGAAAACAGGGAGCGTTGTTAAAAATAAGTAGGGGCGTTCTTTCTGGATTCTTTTTTCACGCAAAGGGGGAAACAGGTATTGGGGGAAAGAAATAAGCCCTTGTAATGTGTTTTGTCTGGGCCTGTTGCCTTTCTTTTGTATATTTCTGTTTTTACCCCTCTCCTTCTTCCTTTTCCTTTTGTTCTCTTTCTCCTTTCCTACAAGGGATTTTGTCTTCTTTTTCCCCCCTTTCTCTTACTTTATCTCTTTCCTCTCTTCAGTCCACATTTTTTTTTCCCTTCTTTTCCCCCTCTTTTTTCGGTTTTTCATGTTCATTTTCTTACTCTTTCCTCTCTACTTTCTTTTTCCTGGGGTTTTTATGTTTTTGTTTTTTCACCTTATCACCTTTCCTTCCCATTTTTTGCGCACGAATTGATTTTTTTCCCCTTCCCCCCTTCCACGTTTTCCCTTTGCGCTTATTAACTGACGTGTCCCCTCCTCCGTCTCCTTTCTCCCCAAAGGCGATTGTGTTTTTTAGGTGCCTTTCTTTCTACCTTTGTTTTTTTTGCCTTTCTATTTCCCTTTTTTTTATTTTTTTGTTCTCAGTATTCTGGAAACATAATGCCCTTTATTAATTTGATTTTATCCTTCTATTTTTAATTTACAAAAAAATGGGTGTTTATCCTCCACAAATATCCCTTTCCCGAACAACTGCCCTCGTCCCCCCGAATTCCAGACCCAAAATAAACGGCTTTGTCTGAAATTTGGGATTATTTCGTGCTGTATTCGTTACCCCGGTGTCAGCGAATCGAAAGGGGAAAGAGGCGCGTGTCATTTGGCACTTCGAAACACATGTGCATACGAATGTATATGCAAGTCTCACTTGCGAATATGTAGTGAGATTTGGTTGTTTTCTTTTTACTTCTTACAAATATTTAAAATATCATTGACAGTACGGTTCCTGTCCAAGTACCTCAACGATTTTACAATATAGAAACCAAGAAAAAGAAATTCCTTTGGTATTGGTCATATTTCTGTGCTTGCTTACTTCATGGTACGTTCATCAGACAGACGAAAGCATGATAAAGTCTCAGCACACAGTCGCCAGCCATCTCAGGAGAAACAAAGGAAACAAAGGAAGCGACGCGACGCCGCGATAAACGAGGGAGAAGATTAGATAAGAAGAGAACGAGGGAACATAATGAGGAAAGAATGTCTTTCGGGAACGGGGATGTCTTCAAGGAAAACGTAAATCAGCAACGACTCCATTCACGGATAAGAAACTCTGCTAACGTCCTCAAAGCCGGTGAAGTAGCAATCTGTTGGATAAAAGGTAGTGACTTTGGCTAAAAAGGTGGAAGGGAATAGAGATTCACATAAACCATTTTAGATTACATGTATTCGTGTTTACTCAGTGCAAACCAAGTTTTATATGTAACAAAAACATTGGTATGTGGCGTTCCAATACTGTTATTCGAGATATTAATACTACTGATAACAAATGTTGAAATTCTGTTTATGAATGCGTCAGATAGGTTTTATGCTATTATGATTACTTATGCAAGGATTACATTAAGTTCCCCCGAAAACATCAGCATAGGTAAGCACATTAATAACCCCGTCTCATTTGAATACAAATTAAATTCAGTTCTGTCTGAAAATATAACGCGTTTATTCTTTTTGACAAAATGAGCACATTGATAACTCTACAAATATGAAAACGTGAAATCAAATAGCAAAACAACTGACAGTACTACGTGCCTCACGTAAAATGTGAGAAAGTTCCTACCTGAAAAGAAATGGTGACAGAATGCTTCGTCAGATTTCGTTCCCTTTCCTGATGCGTCTCTCCCAAATGCACAAATCGGAGTAT
The DNA here is from genome assembly GCF_015228065.2 of Penaeus monodon. NCBI lineage: Eukaryota > Metazoa > Arthropoda > Malacostraca > Decapoda > Penaeidae > Penaeus > Penaeus monodon. Next base: position 15,557 of record NW_023658171.1, read on the forward strand.
AACGGGAATTTCCTAAGACGCCTTGTCTTTTCGTATTTTTATATCCTCTTAGCCCCCTTCCCGCCTCCCTCTCTCTCTCGTTTTTTTCTCTCTTTTTTTGTTTACTTATTTTGTTTTACTTTCTCGAAACAAATACTAGTTTTGTGCCAAATGTTAATGATACTTGTAGTATTAGTATTAGTAGTAGTAGTGGTGGTGGTTATAATATTAACACAAACCATCTCACGACTTCACTGCCTATTAACACGACGGTCTTCTTATCCTTGGGGTGGAAGTGAGGTTAAGAGGATGAAGACTAGGCGAGTCCCCTACTCCCCTCCTAAGAGTTTTAGAACCAACCCAGAAACTTTTTTTATTTGGCCTTTTTATTTTTAATCTTTAAGATAGTTCTATGACATCAGTGTATTTCTTATACCTTTATTGGGTAATTGTATCTTGTAATTTTCATTTATTTTGCATAAAAAAGCAACAAGACAAACTACTTTCTTGCCGCCAATCTCTCTTGAATCTTTGTACTGTCGAGTCAGCAGTGTATTTTTCACCTAGCACTCAGCCTCACTGGACGTCTCCTTGACATTTTATAATCCTGCGAGGGCGAAAGAGTAAGACAAATATATTTCCATACTTTGCAAAAGGCCAGATTGGATGTGTTACCCGTGTTGTAAATCTTAACTATATACGGAGTTTCGCTTTATCCTTGGTTTGTTCTTCTTATATATTTTTATGTTCCTATATTTACCTTTTAGAAAGAAAAAAAGTATGGACATTTTGAAACAATATTTATGTGTATAAATGAGGAAATGGATATGTAAATCGATAAGCATGAAACTGACTTATATAAGAAATTGAATATGAAAAAAATATGAATGAAATATACAAGATATAAAATATTGATTACTCACAAGTAAAATTAAAAATAAAAGGGTTTAAGCTTCGTGACGTGTTGGTTGTGCTGCAATTACACGCATCGCTACCAGTTACATAAACATCCGCCTTTTCGGAAGTCATACTCTGCAAGGCCCACGTTGTAATTATGTTGCAAAATGGAGGAGGTACATTGATTTACAAAGAAGTCGCTGCTGGCTTAAGTGTTCCTTGCAGACGTCAAAGGGACATTCCTTCATTCTGTTTCCCCTTTCTTCTTATCTTTACCTCGCTTATCGTGGTGTCGCGTCGCCTTCCTTTGTTTTCCGTAAATGCCTGTCGACTCTTGCCGAGACCTCATCAAGGACACGACTGCATGGTGAACGCACTGTGAAGAACGCACGGCAATGACACCACTGGGTTATATGTGCACAACGCTCGTACCAAAAAAGATCATGAGTAAAGGTATTTACCATGTCTTTTGTTCTGCAATAACGCCGCAGGATCACTAAGATATCGTATACTTTAAGGTGACAGGACTTTTTTTAAGAGGGTATAGAAAATATTTTAGCGATAACAAGAAATACAGATGAATAATCCAAGGTCCATTTGTTTATTTATTTATTTTTTTAGATCTTGTTTATTTGTTTTATCTAATTTCTTTTGATGTTATTTCATTTATTAATCTAAGTAGTAATCTCCTTTAGGGTTAAAGGACGGATTTATTTATTATCCCTTCAACATTACACATACGAGAAGTACAGAACATACACTAACGAAATATGGCAATACAGCAAAGAGAAATGCGGGATCACAGGAACACAGAACACGGGAACAAACACGGGATCACAGGAACACAGAACCGGGAAAAGAAACGGGATCACAGGAACACAGAACACGGGAACAGACACGGGAACACAGGAACACAGAATACGGGAACGGACACGGGATCACAGGAACACAGAAACACACGGAATCACAGGAACACAGAACACGATCCGTCTTCATTTCGTTCGGACTTCTTTACCTGCTTCTTTTATTTCTTAAATCTTGGCTCTACTATATTTAAGCAAATAAAAAATAAATACACGTCTCCTCCGGCCCTCGATGAAGGTAGAGTCTTGATAAAAAAAAAAGTAATTAATCTCAGAAATAATCATCGATAATATAAAGTTTGATATTAGGATTCAAATTAATATTACTGGAAAAAAAGAAAAGACAGGAGAAGAGAGGGGGTTGGATGAGGCTTTACACGTTCCGAGTTAGTAACGAACTGAACGTTCACGGAAGCTATTCGCCCGATTATAGTTCGTGACAAAACCGAACCTGAATCAGTTCGGATTCGTGGAGCTTCAAACTTAGCTAAACAGCTATCCAGGTAATTATTTTATTATTATTATTATTATTATTATTATTATTATTATTATTATTTTAATAGGCAATCCTTTACAACGGGGGTTCAAAAGTAGACTAAACGAAATGTACTTACCCTATGTAGGGTACACATGCATCAGTTAGTCATTACGTCTCTACATGTAATGTCCACGTCGTATATATTTAATGTATATGTAGTGTATTGCTATTAATCCTCCACTCAATTTGCTGCCGATGGCCTTCTAGAGACCGCACAGGAACCCAAACGCAGACTACGCAAATCCACTAGTTAGGATTTCCAAGTAGTTTATGAAGGGTAGTAGTTCTGTTGTTTGTTAGTTATTACTGGCGTTGTCGGTTTTATTTGCTTCCATCTCCAACTCATGAACCTAGAATTGATCGATCGTATTGTCGGTCACTTGGCTCCGGTCCTCGCTTCAAGCAACTTTAATCTCTATGATAATTGTTAAGGTTTTCCTGAAGTGAGGTAGCCTGATGTTTGCTGCCAGACCTTGTACGAACGACTATTCGGTGCAGAGTTGTTGTACATTTCTAGGTCTACCCCTTGCTTGGCTTGCTATACCATACCAATGCGTGCTCTGTCATACAAGTGCATACTCTCTCATACCAATACGTGCTCTGTCATACCAGTGCATGCTCTACCATACCAGTGCGTGCCCTACCATACCAGTGCGTGCTCGACCATACCAGTGCATGTTATGCGTTTGCAAAATACAGGCCATACGGTCTCAGACGAACCCATAGCATTTTAGTAAAAACCTTTGAAATATATGATTTAGAGCGCGTTACTTCTTCACACATCAAACTGTATGTTTTAAAGCAAATTTACTAACCTGAAAGGTTAATCTGGGAAGCTCCGATATAACACGGAGGTCTGTCACTGGCCTTGCACGTGTGCCTGGAATCTAATTTCTAATTTTAAATTTCATGTTCTTAGTTTTTTTTTTTTTTTTTTTTTTTTTTTTTTTTTTTTTACTAGTATTGCCTGTTGCCTGTTGCTTTGAAATATCTAAGAATACACTGAAATATTGTAAAATACAGAAAGCATTTAGTTAGGAGAACTGTAGTTTCCGTTTTCACTTAAGATTTATAGGCAATGACTCCATAACGATCTTTTGACGGAGTTGCGTTATTTATTACTCCTGAGGGGAAATGAAGTGAATCTTAAGGAGATACACGTATATCATTCAGGCCAGGGTTGGGCCAAAGCAGACGCGAGAGACTATGTGCATTTTCTTTCTTTTCGTGCTTTTCGAGGGAGCCTGACTGACAAATAAAAAAAAAAAAAATTGAGAATCGCGAAGTAGGTTAGAGTGACAGAAAGGGGGCGGGGCATGAAATGGAACATTAGGTCCACGTGAACAGAGAGGGGAAGTTTGCATACAGTGGCTGAAAGTCCCATATACAATTACATTTTTATGCACTGAATGAAGAAAAATGGAAAATGGAAAGAATAAAAACAAGAAAGAAAAAACCCACACACAAAAGGGGAAAGCCAACATTGGCATACAGTGGGGTTGTTTGGGAATTTACGACCCACGTGCAATGCGTTCGTTTTTAAATTTTCCCTTAAATTGCTTTCAAACTTTATTTTAAATTGAAAGTAAAGTTTTGAATTTTCCGTAATTTCTTTAACTTAAAATTTGAAAAAAATTTTTTTGATGATTTTAAAAGGAATCCCTTTTAAACCCAAACTAAAACAAAAAAAATTAAGACAACTTTAAAAAAAGATTGGAAAAAAAAAAATTTACACAATGAAATAAAATAATGTGGGTGAACGGGGCCCCAAATCAAAAGCAAAATATAAACTATAAACTCCCCATGTTTTTTTTCCCCGAAAATGCAGAAGTAGACTATGTCGTCGATATTGAAATCTTTCACACATTCCAGCGATGTGAGGAAAAATAAATCATAAAGAATATTTATAATAAAATACATAATATATATATATATATTTAATATTTTATAAAAATATAAATATATATATTTTCCTATAGTATAAAATACATATATAAATATATAAATATAATCCCAATTATTTAAATTTTATCATATTATATAAATTATATATTTTATTAAAATAAAATTTTTATTTTATAATATATATATGCACACCCCCACACACAAAAATTAATAATATATTTTTATATAATATATATATAAATTATAATATTTATATAAATTTAATATTTTTTTTTTTTTTTTTTTTTTTTTTTTTTTTTTTTTTTTTTTTTTTTTTTGTTTTTTGGGCCCCCCTTGGGAAAAGATAAGGGTTCGATTGTCTTATTCAGAACGAATAAAAATTAATTGCAATTATGTCTTTAAAATTTTTCCCAATACATAAAAATCTTAAAATTATAAAAATAAAAACCAAAACCGCGCTCGCGCGCGCACACCACAACACACACACACACACACCCCACACACACAAACACACATACAAAATACATAAATGCAGCATGTGTATATAGAAATTATTTGTGCGCGGGGGTGTGTGTAAAATGTAAAATATATAAGTATAGATTTTTTATATAATATATATAAATATTATATATATATATATATATCCATATCTTATATATATAGATGGGGTTGTGTGGGTGTGTGTGTGTGTGTGTGGGGTGTGTGTGTGTGGTGGTGTGTGTGTGTGTGTGTTTGTGGGTGGTTTTATTTGGGGGGGTGGGTTACATATATAAGTGTGTTTATATAATATATAAATATAAAATATTAATAGATTTATAAAATTCTATCATAAAAATAAAATATTCATCTTGGGGAAAAATGCTTTTTCACTTTAATTTTTTTTTTCTTCCTTTTTGCCTAAATTAAAAAAAAAATTTTCCCGTTTTATCAGTTTTTTACGATAAAACATAAATTTGCACCCTGGGGGACTATTTAAGCATGCCCCTTTGTTTTGTCCCAATACATAGACAAACATTTACTTAAAAAAGTCTGTATTTAGCTGCTTTAAACGTCACCTTCGGGGAAAAAATTTTGCTTCCCTTTTTAGGTCTTTTTCCCTTCCCTTTAAAAATCCGTTTTTGGGTCCCAAACCTTTGATCTCCCCCCCCTGTCAACTCCCAAAAGTGCATTTCCCCGGGGAATCGCCTCCCTCTTTCGATATGAAAAAAAGAAAAAATAATAATTATATTTCCAAAAAAAAGGGTTAAAAAAAAACTATTAAAAGATTTAATTGAGGGTTAGTTAAATTTTTACAAAAAACATGTGGGAAACTTTAAAAAAAAAGGAAACAGCCCCTGATTTACCCCTTTTCTTCTTAGGTTTGAAAGGGTTTATATAGAGGTCCCGAATGATTTTGAAAACTTTCCCACCCAAACCCGAAGTTAATATGCGTCATGATTCGGAATAGTTCCCTTCAAACACTCGCTCCCATGAACTGTGCCCCACCAATACCTTTCACCCCTCACACCTTCACGTAAAGACGCGGCTTCCCATTCCCTTTTCAAACCCCTTTCCCACCCATCCTGCGCTTTTTCTGGGCACACAAAGGGCCCCGGAAACCCAAACAGTAAGTGTTTTAAAATTTGACCCCCCGGAGAACCAAAGATTTGGTGTCACGGAGAAATGAAAAGAAACAGGGAAAGGGAAATTTGCTAAATCTAATGTGAAAGCAAAAGACTGCCCCAACAGTACACTTACAATAAACAGGAATATGATACATATAAGTGCAATACCCAAAAAAAAAGGAAAAATGTTTTTTAATATGGGAGAAGAAAAACATCAATTTTAAATAAGAGGGTGTAAAACGCCTTCACTGAGAAAAGGGCATTTTGCGGTTTTATTTATTTTATGCCTTATTCTTTTGCTCCTTTCCTTTTTCCTTCCTTTCTTCTTTTGGTTTTTGTATTTATTAAATAAAAAAGGGAAAAAAATATTAGATACTTTGTTTATTTTCTGCATGAAAGGGAAAAGGGAGTTTTTTCTTACCAACACGGAATATGAAGATCCTTTTAGGTTTTTTATTCTTGACCCCCCGGCAGTGGCAACGGAGCCCTTTTTTTCCCCGTCAAAGTGGTCCTTCCTTTACATATCTTTTGTTCTTTTATACCCCTTTTTCCCTGGGTTTCGGGCTATTCATACCCCGCTTATTTTAATATTATGCCCTTAAATCCCCGGAATAAGAAAAAAAAAAACGTGCTCCTTCCCTTTTTTTCCCCGGGATTTTTGGTTTTCGACTGGGACATGAGTAAGTATAAAAATGCCCCATCAGTAATTGTTTTGAATGTCGGGCCCAAACTATCTACATAAAGGATAAAAAGATAAGTAGATAGATACCAGGTAGAGAGACATTCCGGGAGAAATATATAAAAAAGACAGTAGGGTTTAGAGAGGGGGGGGAGAGGGAGAGAGAGGGAAAGGGTATAGGGAGAGAAGAAAGGAGAGAGGGAGGAGAGAGGAAGTGAGGGAGGAGAGAGGAAGTGAGGGAGGAGAGAGAGAAGAGAGAGAGAGAGAGAGAAGGAGAGAGGATGGGGGAGGGGAGGGGAGAAAAGAGAGAGAGAGAGAGAGAGAGAGAAGAGAGGTTCCCCCAAAATATAGGTTTTGTTTGCTCATGTACTTCCCGGCCCCTCGGGGGAAAATGCAGAATTTGAAAAAGGGTTATTTTTGACAGCTCCCCTTTGATCTCTTTGGGAAATTTTTGCTGTCCAGCGTTTCCCAAAAAAGTATAAATGGTTTTGCCCCTTTTTGTTTTTATCCTTAGAAAAAGTTTGATGCTGTGGTTTTAAAAAAATTAAAAAAGGAACTTACATTTTAAAAGGGGCGCGCACGCCCGCGTTTTGGGTTTTTTTTTGTTGTGTGTGTGGTGTGTGGGGGGTGTGTGGGGTTTTGTGTGTGTGTGGGGTGTGTGTGTGTTTTTGTGGGGGGTTTTGTTTTGGGGGTGTTTGTGTTTAAAAGCCATACACGGCCCAAAAAAATTTTCCTTTTTAAACTGAAAAATTTGATTTTGAGATATTGGTTTAAAAAATGAGAAAAATTTGCCAGGGTAAAAAAAAATAGAGGAAAATTAAAAAAGCAAAAAAAAAGAGAAATGAGGGAAAAGGGCCAAAAAAAAAAGGGGGGGGAAAAAAAATCTCCCTTCTTTTCCTTTGGCCGACCTTAACCGAAAAAAGAAAAAAAGAAAAAAAAAAGATGAAAAATTTATGTAAAAAGTCGTAAATTTTGTTGTTCTTACTTCTTTCTTCATCCCGACTGACAGGAGGGAAAACGGGAAAACATTTAAGAAGCAGGGGGAAAAAAAAAAAAGGGAAAAGGAGGCGACTGAGAAATCAGTAGAGAAGGTGAACAAAAAAAAAAGAAAAAGAAAAAAAAAAAACAGGGGAGGGTTAAAAGAGGGAAAATTAAAAGAAGGGGGAAATGAAATATAAAAGGAAGAAAAGGGCGTAAAAAGAAGATGGGGAGGGAAAAGGGGGGAAGGTTAAGGAGAAACGGGAAGTTTGGCCCCGTGTTTTGTTTTGGGTAAAGCTTAACAGAGAATTTTTGGGGAAGAATTAATTTTTAAATGGGGAAATTAATTAAAAGAGGTTTAAAATATGTAATATACTAATAAAAAAGGATAATCATAAAAAAATGGTAATGAAAAGGGGTCAAAACAAATTTTCCCCTTAATGTACAGTGATCTGAATTTATAAATATTTACGCTTCAAAGTGATAAAAAAAAAACATAAAATTTTTTATTTTTAGATATATATATATAATTATAATATATTTTAATATAATATATAAATATATAATATACCCCACCCCCACCACACACACACACACAAAAACACACACCCCACACACACCACACACAAAACACACACACACACACACAAAACAACATATAGATCGTATATGCGTAACATCAAACGGGAATGCGAATCATCTTACTTATTCAGATTTGACAGGCGTTATCTAAAAAAATGTAAGCGAGAGGCAAGTAGATGAAAGGGGATATCGGGAAATAAAAAATAAACAGCCGAAAGTCCAGCTATCACACAATCTCACTTCACTAAGAAACAATAACAAAAAATAGCACACCTACAGCTAACTTCAAGCTACTTTAACTTGAAAAATATTTTACGGTTTTTCTGCCTGCGAATAAGGGGTTTCTCTGTTTCCGTATGAGTTGTTTGGTAAATTGTTGTCAGTTCACAGTTTTGGGAGTTTGAGGAGATCTACGCCTTCTTTCGCATTAAACTTTTCATAACAAAGGTTTCCAGGAAAAACCGAAGCCGCAGCAAGGCCGAAAATGGAAATGTTTCACTGATTTCATAATGACCTTTTGCTTCTCGTTTGCAGACGGGGCGAATATGAATCATTACTCAAATACAGCGCATTTATCACTCTTTGATCGTTTTCTCTCTTTAAGCTGTTTCACTTCAATTTCTTTTAGCCGTGTAAAATGAAAAGGGAAAAATGTTATCTCTTACAAAATCGGCAAAATTAAAACATCTGAAAAGAGAAAGTACGAAAAATAATATATATTTTATATATATAATATTATTTATAATAATATATATATTTATATATAAAAAATATTATATAATATTATATTAATATATGTTTTATATGGAAAGGGCGAGAGTATTTGGGTTCTTGTTTATTCTTAATACATCGCAATATTTTTTGGGTTTTCCACAGGAGTTTAAAGTACAGCTATTTAGTTTATTGTTAACTTAACCAAATTTAGTTAGATTGAATATTTGTTGCACATACATCGAAACAAGGAACGACTTGCAGTGGAAAGTAATGCATTGTATATTGTAAATGTCAAAGATCCTTTACTTTAAAAAACTTGTCAATGAATAAAAATCGTAAATCTAGTTCAAAGGAAGAAAATAATTAAATAAATTAAAAACGTTTTAGTTGGGGAAAATCACCCAGTTTCCAGACTGAGTTTGGCCCTACATAAATTTTAACGGCAAAAGGATATATAAAGCATTCATTAAATTCAAAAAATTTTGTAGTGAAAATATTTCAGATCACAATATTCGCTCTCGAATTCTGTAAAAAAAAAAAAAAAAAAATGTTGGGATACGGCTTTATCTACTCAAAAGGAAAGATCCACAATATTCTTTTAAATTTTTACTGACGGGCCATGGCTGAAAGGAGTTGTAACCGTTACTCCCAAAAATTTGGTATCAATCATGTAGGGCTTTAATTATCTATATCGCCCCATGTTCCCTTTTTAAATTTCT
>NW_023658172.1:0-24984 GCF_015228065.2 Penaeus monodon
AAAAGCTTTTTTTGAAAAAAAGCCCAAAAAAAAAAAAAGGGAAAAAAAAAAATTTTATTTCCCCCAAAGGCCAAACAAAGTTCAATCGGCCTAGGTCTGTCCTAGCATGACAGACCTTTGACTAATTCTGGTAGGGTTTTACATGCTCTTATTTTGCCAAAAAATTACTTTGAAAAGTTCCTTTTTATTTGATTTTCTTATTATAAAAACCCACTGACAAAAAATTGTTAAGGGGTTTCCCCCCGAACTTACAAGCCCCAAAATCGATAATCAACTGGTAGACCAATTTTTATTACAACACATCTTTTCTGATAAATTAAATTTCTTTTGCAGAAGACAACTCTCCAAGTCTCCTACAAAATAACATGTATGATGAAATACATACATATCAATGAAAAGAAAAAAAAACAGAGGAGGGAGAGGAAGAAAAAAAACCCGGGGGGCAACAAAAACTCCTACCCCCCTTAACCCCCTCCACTCGGAACAGCTGCTGCATGCACTTAGTTGTCGGGCGGGGGATAAAAAACCAATAATATATATTCTCCCCACTTGATACTCTTTGGTAATAGGGTGAAAATAAAAATTAGACAGCCATAAAATGTGGTAATAAACAAAAAAACAGGTCCTCCAACCTTCATCTTCCCTGATAAAAAAAGGGGTCTGGTATTTTTTTTGGTTTTTTAAAAAGGTGCTTATTTTGGAAATTTAAACCATTTTGGTGGACGACAGAAAAAAATACTGAACTTCACTTTGTTTTTTAAACATAACCTCAGAAAAATACAAATTTTAACTGACAAGTCATCATAAAAAATGGGAAAAAAAAAAACTTTTTTTATTCAGGGTTAAATGTCTTTGGTTAGACAATATCAACAGTTTTTTGGAAATTTTCACACTTTCTTTTTTTCTACTTTTGGGGGAGATCAACAACATATAAAAAATTTTTGAGCTTCCCCCAAGCCTTTGAATAAGGGGGTTTTGCCCCGGTTTTTCCAAGGGGGATGAAGACGAGAGAAAGGACATTGCCCCTCTTATAGTCAAAAACACAAGGTACTTTTTCTTAGCCTCATATTTACTGCAAAAAATTTCAAACGATCTGCGGGATATTTTCCGCTCAACCAAAAATTTACAACACCCTCCATCGCCAAAAGTTTTTTGAATGTCATATTTCTACGAGTTGGCACGAAATGTTAATAAAGGGGGGGGAACAAGGAAGGTTTGTGTTTTAGGGAATAAACACAACATAGGAAAAAGGTTTGGTTGGATTTTTTGGTCCGATTCCCACATCTAGTTTTTGGTACTTGACTCGGGGGAAGCATCGCTCTTGTTTAAAAATTTGTTTGCAATTGGGAAATAAAAACTACTGCATCATAACCAACATTGAAAAACGTCCCCCAAAAAAGGAAGGCGACAGTCTTGTTTTCCCGACAGCCGGGGGGGGTATAATAAAAATTTTGGGGAAAAGCGGGGGTAGCGAGTAAAAAAACCCTTGAATCTAAAGGAAAAGATGAGGAGACCACACCAAATGACCCAAACAAACCCCTTTTATATGACAGACAAAGGGGGAAGGTCTCAATACAATTGGTTTGAAAATAAAACTCTGAACTTGGCCATTACTACAAAAAAACCCTAAATGCTTAAACTCTGAAAATTTTTACCAACGGGGCAAGGGGACCATATATTAAAAGGCCACTCAAATACAATTAAGGGAAAAGTCCTCGTGGGGTTTTTAAAAAAGGGGGCACAAGTGGCTGTGAAGGGCCCAGCTGCCCCTCCACGGGCCCCCCCCACGTCCTCGCACCCGCGCCCCGACCTATTAAAGGTGCAGAGGGGGGGGGGGGGGTTGAAGGTACCCGGGGGCCATTAGGGGACAGGCACCTAGGCCTACCAAGGGGGGGCCCCAACGTAGACCATCGCCCCCTGTGTCAAAAAAGAGCCGTTTTTTTCCGCCTCCCTTTCCCTACCTCCTTCGAGTCGATGGGGGATCGCCTCCCTTTTCCGGGCAGGGGAACCCCCTGGCTGTCGTCGTCCCCTGGCTGTGATCCTCCAGGAGCTTATAAATTCGGGGAAAAAAATCCGGGTCAAAACGGGGCATCTGGAAGGCCCCCCTTGTCTGTGTCAAGCGACTCTGTCTAAAGTTTTTTTTCCGAATTCGTTTTTCCGTTCCAAATTTTCGTCAAAGCCATTGGGGTGTCGGCAAACAAAAATTTTAAAAAAAATCCCTAAAAATTCGAACGTTTTTCAATAGCACCGAGAGAGCGAGCAGAGGGGGGGAAGCGACGGAAAGACAGGTCCCCCTTGAACGCCCGGGCATCAGTGACTGGCGACCCCCGAGGGGCTCGTCCCGTCGCCTCGACTCGAGTTGCCGGCTACAAATTTCACGAAGGCCTCGCTTTTAAATTATTTGTCTTAAAGACAAGCAAAACTAAGTCTTCGTTCAAATTTACATCACACAAATTCCCCTGAAAATTTCTCATTTCTGGGTTTTGGGGGCCTTAAAAAACCAGGAATTTCAAAAAATAATTCCCACTTTTCCAATTCAAAATTACTGGTTTTTTTTTGGGTTTTCTTCCGAATCTCGCCCACTTTTTGTGGAAAAACCGAAAATTAAAACCCCCTAAAAAAAATTTCGAACCCCTTTTTTCAAAGAGAAACGCGTTTAAACTGCATTTTTGGAAAAATACGGGGAAATTCCCTTTGTACGCCCGCATAGTAATGGACTTAAAAGTTTGTTTTGGGGGGGTTTAAATTTAAAAAAAATTTTTAAATTAAAGGAAAAACCAATTTTTTAAACAACAAACATTTTGAATTTTTTTCTAAATTTTTTCAAAAGAAAACAAATTTCCTTTTTTTCCGAGAAAATAAACAAAATAATTTTTTTTTTTTCAAAATGGTTTTTTAATCATCCCTTTTTTTTGAGAGGGGAAATTTTATCTAAAAAATACCCTTTTCAGATAAGTTATCTTTCTGTTATTGTTTGTTTTTCCCCCTTTTATCTGTTTAAAATGTAACTAATGGTTTTTTATTATTTTTTATCATCAATCATCATATTTTACTTTTTGTTTTTTTTATTAAAACTTTTGTTTTTTTCAAAATTTATCATTTTCCTTTTTAGGTCTTGGTTTTTTATTTTGTTATTCTTATTTTCTTCTTATTATCTGGTTTTTTGTGGGAGAAGTAAATGCAAACAAAATGTATTCATAAATTTTGTTTTTGTTATTTTATTTTATTATTATTATTATTATTATATTTAAAAAATATATTATTTTTTATTATTTTTTTTATTATAACCTTTTTTTTTTATTACAATCATTATTATTTTTTTTTTATTTTTTTCCCCCTTTTTCCCCCTTCCCCCCTTTTTCCCCCTTTTTTTATCACATCATATCATCACCCATCATCATTATATTATATTTTTTTTTATTTTAATTATTATATAATTTTTTTTTTATTTTTTTGTTATCATTTTTTTTATTTAAAAATTTAAATTTATATTTTTTTTATTATTTTTTGTTTATTATTATCTTTTATTATTTTTTTTATTATTCTTTATTTTATTATTATATTATTATTATCTTTTATTATTATTATTTATTTTATTATTTTATATCAATATTATTATTATATATTTTATTATAAAAATTATTATCTTTATTTTTAAATCATTTCCCATTTCATATAAATATTTTTATTATAATTTATCATTATCATTATCATTTTTAATATTTTTTTTTATTTTTTTTTTTTTAAATTATTTTATTATTTACCCATTATTATTATTTTTAATTTTATTTATATTATTATTATTATTATTTTTTTATTATTATTTTTTTAAAACAAAATTATTATCAATATCACCCTTTTTTATTATTTCATATCATTATTTTTATTTTTATTTTTATCATATCTTATATAATTTATTTTATTTTTAAATAAATTTTTTTTTTCCATTTTTTTTTTAAACATTTTTTCATTTTCATTATTAATATTATTTTTTATATAATATTTATTTTTTTTATTTTTAAAACCTTTTTATCATTATTTTATTATTATCATTATTATTATTTTTTATTATTATTATTATATTATTATTATTTTTATTTTATTTATTATTTTAAATTATTTAAATTAAAATATTAATCATCATCATTTTTTTATCTAAAAATCATATTAATTTTATTATTTTTTTTTGTTTTTTATTGTTTTTCTTACATTATCATATCTTATTATTATTATTTTTTTTTTTATTTTTTATTATATTATTATATTATCATTTTATATTTTTTCATTTAATAAAAATATATATATATATTCATCATCATATAATCACATAATCTTTAAAATTACTATTTTCTTTTATTATCATATATATTATTATTTTTTTTTTTTTATATTTTTCATATTTTATTATTTTTAAATCATATTTTGGATTTTCATTATCATTTTTATTATCATTTTATTTTATTCATTTTTTTATTATTATTATTATTATTATTATATTATTATTATTTTAATTATTATTATTATTTTTAAATTTTTATTATAATTATTATTTTTTTTATTGTTATTATTTTTATTTTTAAATTGTTTTTTATTACTTTAATAAAATTTATTATTACATTATTTTTTTTTATTATTTTTTATTATTATTATCTTATTATTTTTGTTTTATTTTTTTTATTTTATTAATTATTTTATCATTTATTTTTTTTTATTTTTATTATTTTTATCATTATTATTTCTATATCATATATATATCATTTTCCTCATCATCACACATCATCAAAATAAATCATCATCATCATCATATCATCTCCCCTCGTCATCTTTTATCATTATTTCTTTACTGCTATTATTTATTATTGTATAACTTCATTATCACTAATGTCATTTGTTATTTTTTATTATTAATATTTTATATTTTATTACCTTTTTAATTATTATTGTTTTTAATTTACATTTTTGAAATAGTTATTATTATCATTTCATCATTTTTAAACATTTTTTATTGTTTTTTGTAGTTATCTTTTTATTGTTATCTGATATTTTATTTAATTTTTTTATTATTATTATTTTGCTATCATTAATTTACTTTTATTATATCATTATTTTACATCATACATTACATTAGTTTTTAGTTTTAAATTTTGGTAAAAACATCATCACCACATTATCTTAAATCATTATCATCTTACTACAATAATAAAAAAAAAATCTTATTTTTTTTATTTTCATTTTAAAACATTAAGCTGATAATGTTTTCATTTCTTTACATTCCTATTATCAATTATTATTATTTTATCAAAAATTGTTTTTACTATTACTATTTCATTAAAAATATTATTATCATGATGATGATTTTTCACCATTTTATTGTTATTTTATTATTATTATTTTTATTATTATTATTATTATTTTATTTTATTATTATTTTAAATTTTTTTTTTTATTATTTATATAACCCCCGTCTTTGTCATCTCACGTCATCTCATCGTCCGCACGTCTCGTCATCGATCATCATCATCATCTTTAATTATTATCATATATAAATATATATTATTAATTTTTATTATTAATTATATTTATTTTATTATTATTACTTTTATTATTTTATTATTTTTTATCTTTAAAATTTTATATTTTTAATCATCATCATCATCATCATATCAATCATCATCATCATCACATCCTCATCACATCATCATCATCATCTTTCCCTCATCTCACATTATTTTATCACCTTTATTTTAATTGTTTTTTTGCCTTTTGTTTTTTTCATTAGTAGAATTACCCCACATGGATTTCATTATTTACTTGTTTTTATATTTGTTATTAAACTTTATCATCATTATTTTTAAAAAAATTTTTATAAAAATGATGATGTAAATTAATTACTATTATTATCATCATTTCTTTTTGCCATTTCTTTATTATTTTCATTTTTATTTTTACAAAAATAATTTTAATATTTCATCTTTTATAATATAATTATCTTTAAATTTTATTTAAATAATCATTAAATATTCATTAAATAGTTTATTGTTATTCCCTTTATTATTATTTTATAATCTCATCACATCGTCACCCCCCTACATCATAATCATCTGGGGTCAACACTCATTATCATCACAAAAAACCATTTTAAAGTTGCTATCAAAGTTACATCATCATACCAACCTCATCATCATATTTACCATTTTTATCGTTATTTTCTGTAAATTCCGTTCTGATTTATTCCTATTCTGTCGAAAAAATGGGACGCATAATAGACGTCACTTGTTCTGAAGAAGAAAAACGGGTGTATTTCAAATTTAAAATTTTCTAGAAATATATTTTAATATATATATATATATTATATATATATATATATTAAAATATATTAATTTATATAATTTATAAAAATTTTTTTATAATGATAATATTATTTTATATATATTATATATATATATATTATATATAATAATAATAAAATATATATTTATTTTTTTTTTTTTTTTTTTTTTTTGTTTGTAAATTTTTTTTATAAAAATATTATATAATAATAATAAAATTATACTATATATATAATATTATATAATATAAATTATATAAAAATATATTATAACACACAATATATTTTTTTGTTATATATACATTATATTATAAATAAAATTTTATAATTATATATATTTTTATATATATTATAATATATATTATATATATATATATCACTTATATATTGTATATAACAATTTAATATATATTTTATAATATATAAATATAATATTTATTTTAATTATTTTTTTTTTTTGAAAAATATTAACTTTTATATTAAAAATATATATAATTATATATTTTAATATTTGTGTGGTGTGTGGTTTTGTGGGTTGTGGGTGTGTGTGTTGGTGTGTGTGTTTTTGTGTTTTGTATGTATTTTATGTATTTTTTTGTTAAAAAAAATAATTTAAAAAAAATTTTATTTTTTTTTGTGTTGGATAAAATATTTGTGTTTGGTTTTAGTGTTTTTTGAAATTTTAAATTTTTGGTTTTAAAAAGAAGTAAAAAAATTTCTCAAAATCTTTTTTTTTTACCCCCAAATCACCAAAGAAAAAAAAAAATCCGTGAATCAAAAAACGTTTAAAAATTATTGCAAAATGATTAATATTCTTTTAAAAAAATTTTGAAATCTTATTTTCCCCTACATAATGAAAATTCCGCTTGGGGGGAAACGGATTTCAAAGACAGGTTTGATTTTTTTCCTTTGAAAAACCTTTAAAAAAAGGGGTACGTGGGTACAGAAATCAGTGAAATTCAAAAAATGTTGGTTTAAATCTTGTTAATAACGGCCAGGAAAAAAAGCATGAAAGCGTATATTATTAGTCAGAGTATACTTATTTGTTGCATGTTTTTGTATATGGTGGAATTTATTTTTCAGAAACTAAAGCCCTTCTCCCTTCGATCAATAAAAAAAAAATAAATTACAAGAAACGCGCTAACAGTATAAATCTATATTTTGAGATCGCCCTTCATCAAACACATCGCAACATCCTTTTAACGACGGGAAAAAAAAAGGTAAAAAATGGGGTTTTGGGGAAAAGGGGGAAAATTAGGGGATGGAAAAAGGGCCCCCCAAAGGGTGAAAGGTTCCCCCAGGGGGTTTTTCCCTGGAAATTTTTTAAAAAAAAAAAAAAAAAAAAAAAAAAGGGGGGGGGGGGGGGGGGGGGGGGGGGGTTCAAAAAACCATTTCTTAAAAAAAAAAAACCCTCCCCTTTAACCGGGGGAAAACGGGTGTTTTCCTTTTTAAACCCGGCCCCCCCCCCCTTTTTTTTTTTAAAAAACCTTTTTTTACGTTTGGGGCCCCCCCCCCCCCTTTTTACCCCAAAAAAAAAAAAAAAAAAAAAAATTTTTTTTTTTTTTATCCCCTGTTTGGGAAAATTTCACAATTTCCAAATTTTTTTTTTTTGTGAATTTCCATTAAAAAATTTGTTTTATTTAAAAGGTTACAAAAAACCCGGGAATGTATTCAAATTAAAGTTGTTTCCGAAAAAGGCCCAGAAGGAAAGGGGAAAAGCGATAACCCCTTTTTTAAAAATTAATTAAAGGAAAATCTAATCCCCACCCCAAGGCCCCTTTTCTTTCATTCTATTAAAAAAAATTTAAAAAAAAGGTAAAAAGGAAAATTTTTATAAATAAAGTTGGGTTAAAAAAAAACATTTCTTAGAAGGAATTTTTAAATTTTCCAAAATGTTTTTCCCAAAAAAATTTAATTTAAAAATTAAAATTAATTTAAAATTTAATTTTAAAAATTAATTCAAAATTTCCTTTTTAAAAAAAATTAAAAAAATTTTTTCTTTATATTTTTAAATTTTATTTTGTTTTGGGGTGTTGGGGGTTGGGGGGTTTTTGGTTTTGTGGGTGTTGGGGGGGGGTTTTTGTTTGTTGTTTGTATAATATTATAATATTAAAAAATTTTTTTTTAATTTTAACATTTTTTTTAAAAAAAATTTTTCCTTTTTTTTTTGGGGGGTTTTGTTTTGTTTTTTAAAATTTGGGGTTTTTTGCTAAAACTTTTTTTAATTACTTTAAGGTTTTTCTTTCCCCCCCCTTTTCTTCTCCTCTTTTTCCCCTTTTTTTTTTTTTTCCTTTTTTACCCTCTTTTTTAAAAAAATCTTTTTTCTTTTTTTTCCTCCCCCCTTTTTTTCCTTTCTTTTCCCTATTTAAAAAAAGTAAAATAAATATAAAAAAAAAAAAAACAATAATATAATATTATATTAAATATATATTATAATATATTTATAATTATAAAAATATGCATTATTTTATATATAAATAAAATAAAATATATAATTATAATATATATTATATATATATTATATATATATTAAAATTTATTAAAAAATTCATATATTATATTATATATTAAAATACATCCCTACATACATTAGATATAAAAGAAAAGTTTGGTAAAATATAATACATTTTTTAAACAAATAGATATCCCTCCACCAAAATTAGTCAAAGTAAACATTTTAAACTGAAGGCATACATTTTTGGGGGCAAAACGTGCCCATGCATTCTTTAGAAAAGGAAATTTCTTATGTATAATCGTTTTATTTTAATCCAACCCCAGATGTTTTTGCATATCATCACTCTCCTGTGGACTGGTTAGGATCTTTAAAACTTTTATAAAAATCGGGTTTCCCCGGGAAATTTCTAAATTTTCCGGGAATGTTTGTCGCATTGGAATGAAGCGTTTTCCCCGTTTTAAAGGGAAACCCCGCAACCCGTTTTCCCATCCTTTTTTAAGGGAATTGTAATTAAATTTCTTGCTGTGTAGCCTGACGAAAATTGGATTCTGATCAAAAAATTTTTAAATCTGGGGCCCGATAGTTTTTTAAATTCCCTCTTTTTAAACCCCATATATTTTTCAAAAATAATTTTAAAATACCACACCTACCACCACAACCCACCTACACAAAACCGCACACACACACACACACGCCCCCACACCAACACCACACACAAAACACGCCAAAACACCCCACAACACCCCCACACACCCCACACACACACACACACACAACACACACACCACACACCCCACACAACAACACACACCCCAAACACACACGCCCCCCAACACACATACACACAAAACCAAAACCCACACACACAAAACCGGGCAACACAACACACACCCCAATACACCCTCACACAACACCCAAAAGCCGGGGACCACACACCCCCCACAAAACCCACCCCAACACCCACACACACCCACACAACCCCAACACCACCAAAACCCCAAACAAAAAACAACACACACCACACACAAACACCCACCCCCACAACGCACCCCACACACTACACGCCCTAACCACGCTCTCCCCTCTCCCCTCTCAAAACACACCACACACCACACAAAACCACCCACCAACGCACACAAAACACACACCAAAACACAACCACCACAAACCACACCCACCACGAAACCCCGCACACTTTTACCCCACACACCACACACACCCCCACACACACACAACCACACCCACACACACACACCCCCCCACCCCCAAAACACACCCAAAAAACACACAAAAACCCCACCACCCACATACACCTCACCCCAAAACACACCCCACCCACACACACACAAAAACCCCAACACAAAAACCACACACACAACACACACCACCCAACACAAAACCACACACACGCCCACACCCCACATACCCAAAAACCCACCACCAAAACTTTGTATAGATAGTTTAGTTTAAAAAAAACTGCCCACATCTTTTTTCCCCAAGTTTTCCAAACATTTCCGGCCCCTTTTTAAAATTTTATCTTTCTTAGCACTTCATCATTCGCCCTTCTTCTCTGCCCATCAAATACGCAGTACTCGTCGGGGTAACACCCCCTTTAAAAAACTTTTGATTTTTTTTCCTTGTCTATCTACTTCAACACCCAAAACCCCAGAACCATATGATTAAATTGGGGAAAACAATGATTTCAAAAACCCTTTCATTTTTTGTCCGAAAGGAAATTTGCTTCGGTTTTTCCAGATTTTTTTTAGAGAAAATTTGTAGCGTTTTTTGGCAATGGAAATTCCCTTTTTTTTATTTTCCGGGTAAATCATCATTGTTTTTATTTTTAAAACATTTTCCAAGATAAGTGAACTCTTTCATTTTTTTTTCCAAAAACCCTTTCCCCATTGTTTTGGTAACATTTTTCATAAATTTTTTTCTTTTGCCGGTTATCTTTTAAAACCCTTCCATGACCCTTAGTTTTTTTGGGCATTAAACAAAACCACCCCTTTTGGGGGGGGGCCTTGCTTCTCAAACCCTTTTTCTGAAAGTTTTTTTGTATTTTTCCGTGATACGGGTTTGGCAATAAAAACTATATCATCGGGGGTACCCCCGATTTGATTTTTTTTGTATCCCCAACATCCACATTTTCCTTAAAAATTTCCCCTCTAAGCACCCCCTCATAATTGTTTTCAAAAATATATATTAAAGAGGTGGGGAAAGACAAAAATAAACCCCTTTTGTACTCCTTGTTTGACTTCGAACCTTTCCCTGTTTAACCCATAAGTTTTTCTTTACACTGCTTGTTGTTGGCCCATAAAGGGGCTTTTTTTTAAATTTGGGAATTGATGTTTTTTTGGGAAACTTCATATCGCCCGGTTTTTCCAAGGTTTCCGGGATAAAAACAGTATAAAAAGTTTTTTCCACATAATCAAATAAAAACCAGGTATAGGCCCCTTTTTTGATTTTTCTCTTTTTTTTTTCTCTATAAATAAATTTTTTAAATTTTTTAAAAATCGGGTTTTTCGGGTTTTACCTTTTTCCAGGCAAAAAACCCGCTTTTTCGCCCTGCAATTTCCCTTTTCCCCTTTAAACTTAAATTCCCCTTTTCCCCAAAATTTTTCAACAAATTTTGTTTGCTGTGCCCTTAAAAAGGCATTGCCCTATTATTTTTGGGCTTTGGGAATGCGTCCCCTTTTTTTTGGGTTTGGGATAAAGACTGATTTTACCCAGTCTTCTGGCCTTTTTTTCTTTCATTCCATATTTTTGTCCCGAGTTTTTTAAGAAAAATTTTTTTCCCAACACTTAATGCCGCTTCCCCTTTAATTATTTTCCCTGCTTTTTATTTCATCTTTCCCCGGGCTCTTTTTTAAATTTTTTAAACTTTTTTTATGGTTTTTTATAACTTCGTCCACAGTGGGGGGGGTTTTTCCATCCTCGCTGCCCATTGACCCCAAATTTAAATTTTGTTGTTGTTTTTTAAAATTTTTTTTTGGTATAATTTTTTTGGAAACCCATATTGATTCCATCTACCCTTTTTAAATTTTCTTTCCATCCCAAAAAAAACAAGTCCCCCCTTTCATTTTTTTGGATAGGGGCCCCATTGTGGGTTTTAAAAATTTTTCGTTTTAATTTTTTCTTTTTAACCCCCTTGGGGTTAGAGTTTTTTTATTTTTTCCTTATTGATAAAACATTTTTTTTCCTTCTCTGGAAATGTTCATTTAAAAATATTTTTCCTTATCTTGTCCAATAATCTTTAAATTTTTGTATTTTTTTTTTTGAAAAATTACTTTTTAAACTGGATTAGGGGGGATACCTTTTTTATTTTAGGCATTTTGGGTTTAAATTTCACTTAGTGGTTTTTTTCGGGATATCCGGGGGGGAATTTTTTCCCTTTTTTTTTTTGGGCCCGATAGTTTTTTTAAACCCAGGGGTCAGAAAAGATTTCCTTTTTCCTTCTTCCCAAACTCTTTTGGGGTTTTTTTATCATCTTCATATTGATTATTTAATTTTAAAATTTTTTGTTTTGAAACGGGCAATTCTGAAAATTGTTTCGGGTTTTTTTTGTATTTCCGAGCTTTAGAGGTGGGTTTGGCCCGCCCCCATTTTTTTTTGGAGCCCCTTATTTTTAAAGTCGATAGTTAGTATTTGGGGGCCCATTTTTGCAATGGGCCCACCAGGTCCTTGTTTTGGAATTTTTTTTTTGAAACTCTTCCTTTTTGGGGGTTCACCCACAAGGGTAGTAAATTTTTGGTTTTGCCCCGTTCTTTTTTTCGGGTAAAACCCAAACCGTGTCCCAAGTCCCCCTTGGGGTGGGGGGTTTTGGGAAAAGGGGTTTTTGGCCCAAATAACAAAATTTAAATTTGAAACTACAAAATTCAATAAAATTTTTTCCCTCTTTCATTTATATCCCCAAAGGCCAAATTTTTTTCCAAAAGGGGTTTTAATTTTTTTAGATTTTTTTTTTTCCTACTTTGGCGTTGATTCCCCCCCATGGATTTTTTTTTCCCTCCCCGGTTTTGGGGGATTGTGCCCTAAAGTATCTTGGAGAGAGTTTTATAAAAAAATTCCATTTCCCTTTATCAATTTGCCAAAATTGGGGTTTTGGTTTCCCTAAACATTGTATAATACTAATATTATGAAGGGTTTTTTCTTTTAAATTTTGACTTTTTAAAAAAGCGATTTATTTTTGGGCTTACCCCAATTTTTTCCCGAAAAAAAAACTGTCTTTTTTTCTTTTAAAATTTTTTTTAAACCTTTCCCCTTACTTTTTCCCAAATTTTTTCCCCCCAGATTCCTAGTATTTAATGTTTTTATTTTCCTTACTTCCACGTTCCGATTTTTAATGTGTTTTTTTTAAATTGGGGCCCCTTTTTTTTTTTATCTTCTTTGTCTTCCCCCTGCATTTTTAAAATTTTTCGCCTGGGTTTCCCACTAACCCAAAAGCGGCCCCCCTTTAATTTAACCCCCGCCCACGGGCCCATGTGGTTATGAAAATTTTCTTTTTTTGTATTTAATCATTGGTGTTAAAGGGTTTTTTCAGGGAGAAAATAAAAGTTGATGGAAAAACCCCCGGCTCCCCTTCCCCAAATCGAGTCCCCCCAAAAAATTAGGAGGGAAATAAACTCTGCCCCCTTTTAAAAAAGTTACACTGTAATAAAAGCCGACATATTTTTTTGGGGGAAACCCCTTTAAACTAGAACTGGAAAAGGTTTTTTTCAAAAAAATTTTTCCCCTGCCCTGCTGCCCCACAGTTTTTCCCCCAACCCTGGTATTGGGGGCTAATAGGGTGCTATCCTTGTTTTTTAAAAGGGAAACCCCCGGGGTTGGGATTTTTTGTCCTTTCCCAGGACCATAATTTTTATATATAATATATATATATAATATATATATATAAAATTTTTAAAATATATAAAATATATATTAAAATTTGAAAATTTAAATATTGTTTTAAAAAATATATAAAAATATATTTTAATATATATTAATAAATATATATATATAATATTATTTATATTATAATAAAATATATTAAAATATATATATATATAATATATTTTAAAATTTTTATATATATATATAAAATTCCTTCCCCATATTCCCTGTGTTTTTTTTTGTACTTCCCTTTGTTTTTTTTCTAAATTGCAAACTGTTTTTTATTTTACCCAAATAAAAAAAACAAAAGATGGCTTGTCCCCACGGGGAAAAGATATGGCTTTTTTTTAATTTTTAAAATGGATAATGTGTGAATTTTAAAACCTCCCCAAAAAAAATTTTTTTTTACATAATTATATACGTCCCAAACACTTTTGGTGGGCGATTTACGCTTGGGGCCCCCGTTGGGGGCCCTTTTTTGGACTTCAGGTAAATTTGGGAATTTAAACACCTCTGCATGGGCCCCCTTTTTACCATTAATCGTGGGTTCCCGTTTTTTGGGGCCCCGGAACCCCCACGAAGGCCCCCACTACAAACACCCCAAAACCAAACACACCCCACATACACACACACAACAAAACACAAACCCCCAAAATACACACACACACACCCCCAAACGCAAAATACCCCACCCCACAAACCCCACACCCCACCCCACCACAACACCCCCAAAACAACCACCACAAACACAACCCACACACACACACCCACCCAAACACACACACACACACCACAACACAAACACACCCCAAAAAAACAAAAACCAACACACACCCCCACAAAATATTATATAAAATTTTATTTTAATATTATATTATATATAATTTTATTTTACATTATGGTGTGGGGTGTGGGTTTTGTGGGTGGGGTTTTTTGTGTGGGGGGGTGGGGGTGTGGGGTTTGGGGGTGGGGGTGGGGTGGTGTGGTTTTATATATAAAATATATATTATATATTTTTATAATTTTAATTATAAAAATATTAATATTAAACTATAAAACACACCCACACCCCACACCATTATATAAAATATAATTATTTTTTATAAAATATATATATATATTAAAATTAATATTATATTACGGTTTTATTACATAATATAAAATATAATATAATTTAATTTTATAATTTTTATAATTTTAATATATATATATAAAATTTTCAAATATGGGTAAAACAACTTTAATATAAGGGTTTTTGAGTAACCCTAATATAGTTGGCTTTTAAAAAACACGTAAGGGGGCCTACTAAATAAAGACATAAAACTACTTAAGCCAGTGGGGTTTTTTTAAAACCCACTTTTTTAAATTTTTTACTTTTTTCATTTTCCCTTTAAATCTTCCTAAATGGGAGAAACCCTGTGTGAAAACCCCCTTTAAACCCTTTTTTTGTGTAAGGGAGTCCCCCCCTGCAAAAAAAAAAAAAAAACATCCTCTTTTTAACACTTCCCAATGCCCCCTTTAAAATGCAGGCTTTGTATTTAATTTCTTTCCAAATGGTGTCCCTTTTCCCTCGTGACCCCGGGCCCCTTTGGGAAAAAGTGACCTTTTGACCCGTTTTTTTGGACAAAAACCCTGGGAAACCCCATTTTATTGTTATTTGCTGTTGGATTCCTGTTGTGGTTTAAAAAAGCAATCTATGGGCCCGTTTAAAGGTTTTTGCCCAAAAAAAAAAAAAAATGTAGTTTTTAAGTAAAAGGTTTTGGAGAAAGTTTTTTTTTTTGGGAAAATTTTATATGGGGAAAAATTTTGAAAAAATGTAAAAAACCCGGGGACGCTTGGTTTTAACCCCCCGAACTTTGGGCACATTTAAAAGCAAAATTTTATATAGAGTTTTTGGCTTTAATGAAAACCGAAAAAGCCCACCCAGACCAACAGCAAAAGCGGCCCAAAAATTTCCCAAAGAAACCCCAGACGAAACCGGGGGCACTAAAAGTCCCCCCCACTTATTTTCCCTCCCCCCCTCTAAATTTTGCTTTTAATTCAGAGTCCCTCCCCCTGTCCCCCCCCGCCCTGCGGGCCCCCCTGGGCCATTGGGGTTGGGGGGCGCCCGGGGGTAAAAGCGCTCGCCCTTTTGTTTTAATGATAAATCCTGGATTCGGGGGTCGATAAAAGCTGCGCCATTTATTTTCAAAGGGACGGGTTGGAATTTCCATTTGAATGGAATTAAAAATCGATTCGTAGATCAGGTGCGAGGTAACGGGGGATTTTTCCCCTGGTTTTTTTTTTACGAGGTTTTGGGGGGGAAAAGCCCCCACTCGCGGGGCATTTTTGAAAGCAATTCAGTCCCCTTAAGAGGGTCGGCCCTTAAAACCAAAAAGTAGTAAAGGATTCGCGAATTTTCCTTTGTATTCCGTTAAAAAATCCTCGTGCTTTCTGTAGATACTTGCCATTGCGGGAAAGGGTTTGTGTGTTTTAATTTCAATTTGTACAATACACCTTTGGGGGCCCAAATTTTTAAAAGGGAAAAGTAATTTTCTCCCTGGGAAAACCCGGATAGCGGGGCCCGCCCCAAATAAACCCCGTGGGAAATTTTGAAAATTAAAATTTAAATTTTATCATATTCCTTTTTTGGTATTTATGCGGAAAAATTTATGTATGGGGTATTGTATTTTTTTCGTTCGTGTACGTGGGGTTTTTAAGCCGGGTTGAAAGGGGAAAATAAATTTAAAAAAAAAAAAAAAGGGTTTTTTCCGAAACCCAAAATACCTTCCAAAAAAATCAACGACAACCCTTTTTTCGCTTTTCCTTTTGGGACCTATCCGTTTTTTGTTCCCCTAATTTCCCATTTTTCCTAAAAACCACCAAAACGAAAAAACTTTGGGGTATCTGCGAAAAAAGAAAAAAAAAAAAAAAGAAAGAAAAAGATATAATTTTCTATACTCGTCGTATGTTACCCACCTAAGTTATTGCATTTCATCAAAAGTATTATTGTTGTATCCAGGGTACTGGCGTGGTGGTAAAAAATTGGTTTGTGTCCCCCCGCCCCCAATACCGAAAAAATAAACCTGTTTTATTTAATTTTCCCGCCCCTGACTGGCAACACAGCAGAATCTTTTCGTTGGGAAACACCCGTTTTAGTGGGCCGACTCAAACTTACCCAAATGTTACATCATGCAATTCATAAAAACAGAGGGAAAAGGAACCGTTCTGTACCATCAGGCCGTCTCGTGGGAAAAGAGACCCCGGAGCGATAAGCGCAAAGCCCCAAAAATTTTGAAGAATGAACTAAAAGGGTAAATGGCGGTTGGGGTATTGCCCAGGGACGATCCCCCGGGGATTATTTAAATAGACAGTTTTTTTTGTGAGCTTTGTTGACTTTTTCAACATTGATCCGTGTTTACATATGTGTAGTTGGCTTTTTTCCATATGAGTGTAGAGGCCTTTTTTATGCCTAGCGAGGGAAAGGCCCCGGGGGGGGAAAGATAGCTTAGTCTTTCGAGAGATAACGTTTTTTTTTTAAATTTGACATTTTAAAAGTTGGGAAATTTTGGATTTTACGAAATCAATTTACTAACAAAAAGGTGCAATAGGAAAAAAATTGATATAATGGCTTTTTGTGAGTATTTTTGCCTTTGGAGAAGGATTGCCCTGTAATCAGAAAAACGATCTAAAAAAATGCAGAAAAAAAAAAAAAAAAAACTTTAGGATTTTTCCAGTCACTATTCCTCATACCCCACTATTCACCCCCTCCCTCACCCCCACAACACGCCCCAAAGCACCACGCACGAAAGGGGCACGCAACGCACCCCACCCACCACACACACACCACACACACCCACACACAACACACACACCACACCCCACCCACACACAACACAACCCACAACCACATTTATGAATAATATATTTTATATATTATTTTTTATTGTATACAAATATGCTATATTATATATAAAAATATATTTTTATTATATATTATATATATATATTTTAATTTTATACACACACATTGCCATATATTTACATATAAAATTATTTTTGTAATTGCCAAACAATTTACATGAAGGTGTCATAATTTATGTTATATTAATTTTGTGCGTGTGTGTGGGGTTTGGTAAATCAAGCCCTAAGGGGGGGGTAGATTCTTTTTTCTGCCACATGATCTGGATCAAAATTTCCTTAAACAAATCATGCTTTATGCTGCCATCCATCTAGACAGAGACACAGAGAAAAAAAATGAAAAAAGAGAAATGCAAAAGAAAAATTGAAACGACCCACGCCTTTTGATCAGGGTTTTGGGGTCCGAGGTTCGGGCCCTCAGCCGCTGCCCTGTGGGGGAAACCTGGTGGGGCGCGTGCATGAGGGAAAACCTTTTTCCCCGACTTTCTCTCACTGCAGACAATGGCCCCCTTTTACTGTGCATCTTTGTCAAGGGTTATGATGCTGCATTTAAACCCAAAATGAGTGGCCGCTTACCTTGTTTTTTTTCTTTTTCAACGCGATTCACAGGGTCCCGGGGTGTGTGTGGAGTTCAAAGCGGCCCCCTC
The DNA here is from genome assembly GCF_015228065.2 of Penaeus monodon. NCBI lineage: Eukaryota > Metazoa > Arthropoda > Malacostraca > Decapoda > Penaeidae > Penaeus > Penaeus monodon. The sequence continues at coordinate 18,203 of NW_023658172.1, forward strand.
ATTTTGCAGTAATTTATCAGACTTCTGAGTGAGTAAAAAAAGCTCATTAGTGATATCATCAAGTTCCCATTAGGGCTTCATAAAAATGACGCCCCCAAAACCTTTCCCCTTTAGTGACTTCCCCAAAGGGGCTTCCCATTAGTTTCCAAATTCCCATTAATGATGTCCCCAAGGGTTCCCCATTAGGTACGTCATCAAATTCCCCCTTGGTTTATCAAAAATTTTTCCCTTAGTGACATCACTGAGTTACCAAAAATTCCCATCAAAAAACCCTCACCAAGCTTCCCCTTTGCGACGTTTTTCCATTTTTCATTTGTAAATAGTGATACACAAGTTCAGTACCACCTTTCTTCAACGTAGACATACTACCTTTGCTATGCACGTTCAAGGTTATCATGTTAGCATATAAATAAAATCAAAAATATTAATTATCTTTCAGTATTTAAAATTTTACAGTTATATATAAAAAAAAAAAAAGACGTAAATCGCTGATATATTCAAGCAAAAGTTTTTGAATAACGTTTTCTTTATGGAAAGTGGGGTCAATAAATTTATATATATAATTATATATATATATATATATATATATAATATTTATTTTTTTTTTTTTTTTTTTTTTTTTTTTTTTTTTTTTTTTTTTTTTTTTTTTTTTTTTTTTACAAATATCATGTTTAACGTCAAAAAGAAACTTTTTTTATAACTTACACTTATCAAAATTGGAAAAACCCCCCCCAACCTTAACATCTTTTTTTTGTTTTTGCAATTTGCAATCCCCAGTTTTTTTTTCCCAACACCCCCAGCGCCCCCAATAAAAAAAACCGTTATGCAAATTTTCCACCTTTTCTTCCACGAGTGTTTTCCCAGGAACTTACACTTTTGAAAAATATTGAAAAAATTCGGGAAACCCTAAACCAGACCCGACCATTTTGGGTATCCCCCCCTAGTAAAACCCAGGGGCCCCCCGTTTTTTTTTTTGGGGGGGGTTTTGGGAAATTAAATGTTAATCTGCTTTTATATTGTTTTATGCGTTTAAAGGGAATATCCTTAAAAAAGAAACAAAAGCTAAAGAAATTTTGCGGGGTTAGTATATTGACTAAAAAAAAAGAAAATCACAAAATAACATAAAAAATTGAAGCAACGTGGAAATTAATCCCGGGAAAATAAAACCTGGGAAATAAACCAGAGGGATAACCCCGGATTTTGGGGTTTTGTGCGTAGGGGGTAAGTAATAAAAATTTTCGTGAAAAACCAAAACTTTTTTTGGAGAAAACCCCAATCTTTTTATGGTCCGTTTGAATCGTCCTTTTTACTTTTTTTAAATTTTTTTAGAGTATATAAAAAGGGTTTTAAATTGAAAAAACATACACCCACATACTTTGTTATTTTTAAAAACACCCCCGGGCAAAAGTTTTGGAATTCCCTTTTTTTAAAAAAAAAAAATGCAAAAAAAACGCAAAAAAAAAGATAAAAATTCTATATGTATTGTTTTAAAATATATAAAATTATATATATATATAAAATAAAAATAATTTTTTTAAGGTTTTTTCCATACAAATTACATCCCTAAAAAAACGGGGCCCTTTTTGGGTAAACAAAGGATATCACATTTTTTTTTATAACGATTGAGCCGTTCAAAACAAATTTAAAAATAAATTTGTTTTTTTTGCACATATTCTGGGCCCCTTTATTAAAAACCCAAATTCCCGTTTTTTTTTTTTTTGAATTGGTCCCCCCCGGGTTTTTTCTCCATTGTCCATTATTTTTAGTGACCAATCTACCTTTTCCACTCGCATCTTTAAAGTAATTTTTTATGGTTGCAGATACGGGCCCTTAAACCCTTTAAGGGTTAGGATTAAACCGTTTAAAAGGGTTTTGAAAAGGAAAGAAAAAGCTGCTTCTTTTTTTTTTTTAATATCCCTTTTTTTGTGTTTTTTTTGCTTTTTCCTTACTCCCTTATTACCATAAAAGGTATTTTGAGACAAAGGAATATTAAAAAAAATATATATATATATATAAAAACATTCACTATAGAGCTCCGTTCTGTTTTGACTGCTTCCCAAATTTTAAAAAATTTTCTATATTTTTTTTTTCCCTTTTTTTCCCCGGCTTTAGTAACAGTAAAGGGAAAAATTTTTTAATAATTTTTTCCCCCCCATAATGCCAAACCCAAAAAAAAACTTCCCAAAATTCAACCCTACCTTTTTTAATCAATGTTTAAAAACCGATTTATCGTGGGCGGGAAAATTTTATTCTCTCATCCCCGACATTAAACACCCAAAAAATAGCTGGCAGAATTTTTTTGGGTAAAAACAAGGCTGAAAAAATTAAAAATAAAAGTTTAGGAGGCGAAGAACTACTGGGCCTTTTAAAAAGAATCAAAGGGGGAAACTTTTTCCCGGGGCCCTAGGCCCTTGAGCTAAACCCAAAAAAAGACATCTCTCACATCCTCTTTGTTTTAAAAAACAAAAATCCAAAGTCTTGTTTTTTATTGTATCCTACGTTTTTTTTATGCCGGGGTGGGGGTCCAAAAATTTTACTTTTTGGGGGGGGGTCTAGAAATAAAATTTTAAAAAAAACGAATGTTGTTTTTTTTATAAACTCACGCGGAGTTTTCCCCCCCTTGGTTTGGAAAAAAATGGGGGAGGCATCCGATCTTTGGGAGGGGGGCATCCGGGGTGAGGGGGCCACGACAGAACTAGCATAACTGCAAAAGACTCTACACCCCCCCGCTCGACCCTTTTTGTTTTTTCATCACCCTTTCAGACCCTTTCCCGTGACAAAATTCTCATTCTTCTCTTTTTTCATGACGCCCCCCGAAAACCCCCTTTTTTCTGTAGTTTTTATCCTCATTCCTTGCTTAATGCATGAACCCTTTTTGGGGTGCCCTTTTGCTATTTTCCCTTTTTTTCCTGCATGGCCCTGGGGGACCCCTTTTTGATCCTCTTTACCCGGCCCTACCGTCCCTCATTGCCCCCCATCCTGCATTTATTTCCCCGTGTTTTTTCATCGTTTTTTTGCATAAAAACCCCATTTTTCCTTTTTTATCCCACGCGGCCGAAACAAAGTTAAATTTTTTTTCCGAGCTGGTGGCAAGGGGGGTCGGCCCCGTCAATTACAAAATAAGTTTAAAAATAAGTTTGATAATAGCTGAATTAGTAATTTTATGTCAGATTAATTTCATCCCCTAGATTAAAACTTAAGATAAGTTTTGGAATGACTGTTTTAAAAAAGATTAATGCCCTAAACAAATAAACCAAATAAACGACATATAAAAAAAACGAAGTAAAAGATACCCGGGAAAAAATTAAATATATAGATTGGATCAAACGGTCATGCAGCCATAAAGGAAACCAAAGTGGATCAAACAGCTGAGCCATAAAAGGAAACCAAATGGATCAAACAGGTCATGCAGCAATAAAAGGAAACCAAAAAGGGGTCAAACAGGTCATGCAGCCTAAAGGAAAAACCAAGTGGATCAACAGGCATGCAGATAAGGGGGAAACCCAAGGGATAAAAAAGGTCTGCGCCATAAAGGAAAAAACCAAAAAGGATCAAACAGGTCATGCAGCAAAAAAAGGAAAACCAAAGTGGTCAAAACAGGGTTTCAGCATAAAGGAAACCCCAAAATGGATCAAAAAAGGGCAGAGCAAAAAAGGAAACCAAAAATGGACAAACAGGGGATGCAAATAAAAAAAACCAAAAAGGGATAAACAGGTCTGCAGCAAAAAAGGAAACCAAAATGGGGTCAAAAAGGGGATGCAGCCATAAAGGAAACCAAATGGATCAACAGGTCATCAGCATAAAGGAAACCAAAAATGGGTCAACAGTCATGCAGCAATAAAGAAAAAACCCAAAAAGGGATAAACAGGTCATGCGCAAAAAAGGAAACCCAAAATGGATCAAAAGGTCATGCAACAAAAAAGGGAAACCAAGGGATCAAAAAAGGTCACAGCAAAAAAAGGAACCAAAATGGATCAAACGGTCTGCAGCAAAAAAAGAAAACCCAAAATGGATCAAAAAGGGGCATGCGCAAAAAAAAAACCAAATGGATCAAACAGGTTCATCACAATAAGGAAAACCAAAAATGGATCAACAGGTCATGCCCCCATAAAGGAAAAAAAAGTGGATCAAACGGTCATGCAGCAAAAGGAAACCCAAAATGGATCAAAAAAGGCATGCAGAATAAAAAGGGACAAAATGGGTCAAAAAAGGGCATGCAGCAAAAAAGGAAAAACCAAAGTGGATCAAAAAGGTTTATGCAGCAAAAAGGAACCAAAAGGGATCAAAACAGGGCCCCTGGCCCTAAAGGAAACAAAGTGGTCAAAAAGTCATGAGAATAAAGGAAACAAAAATGGATTTAAACGGTTTATGCAGCCCTAAAGGAAAACCAATGGTGGTCAAACAGGCATGCAACAAAAAAGGAAACCCCAAAATTGATCAAACGGCATGCACAAAAAGGAACCAAAGTGGATCAAAAATCGCAGATAAAAACCAAAAATGGGTCAAAAAAGGTCCCTGCAGCAATAAAAGGAAACCAAGTGGATCAAACAGGTCATGCAACAATAAAGGAACCAAAAAGGGGTCAAACGGTTGCACAAAAAAAACCAAAGTGGGATCAAACAGGTCATGCAGAAATAAAAAACCAAAAGGGATAAAAGGTAAGGAAACAAAAAGGGAAAAACCAAATGGAAAATAAAAACGGGTCATGCAGCAAATAAAGGAAACCAAAAGTGGATAAACGGGTTTTCATGCACAATAAGGAAACCAAATGGATAAACGGCATGCAGCAAAAAAAGGGAAAACCAAAGTGGTAAAAACAGGTATGACCCCAAAAAAAGGAAAACCCAAAAGTGGACCCAAACAGGTCATGCAGCCAAAAAGGAAACCAAAGTGGATCAAAAAGTTGCCAAAAAGGGGAAACCCAAAGTGGGTCAAACGGCTGCAGAAATAAAGGAAAAAAAAAGTGGATAAAACGGGTCATGCGCAAAAAAGGAAAACCCAAAAACGGGGGGGGGGTCGACATAAGGAAAAAAAAAATTCTGAATTGTCACTTATCACTCCCATCACCGGCTGATCCCTTTTAAATTCTTACCCACTGGCGCACTAATCCCTCTGCTGCCCGGGAAAAATGTATAAAAACACTGTTTTTTTTTTTAACACAACGTAAAAATTTTTGGGAAAAAAACCTTATCAATTTCCAATCCGTCCCTATTACGCGTTATTTGGTGGCACTATCATTACATGCCCCCTTTTAATATTGGGATAACCATTTTACATTAACATGACACCTTTCTATTACATTCATATTCATTATGAAGGTTTTCCCCCCCCCCCCCGCATGAGATACCGCATAGCGCAACCAAGGGAAAGTCCCCCCCATCATGCCCAAAAACACACCACACACCCCCACACAAAAAAACCCCAAAACAAAAACACACAAACCCACACACCCCCAAAAAAAAAACCCCAAAAAAACACACACACAAAAACAAACAAACAAAAACACACCACAACACACAAAAAAACCCCAACCACAACACACCACACACACACAACATTCAAAACACCCAAACAAAACAACAAACAAAAGCCCCCCCGCACAGCGCCCCATTAAAGTCCAGTTTTTGCCTGCATGACACGCCATTTGGCATGATAGCGGTTTTTTTTCACCCTATTACCGCGAGTGGTGACACTGGCGTAATTTGGGCGATTTTCCGGCAACCTGGGCTTAGCGAGATTAGTGAAAACTGACGAAAATTTTTTTTTGTGAATTTTTTCAGGTCAAAAAATTTTAAGCTTTATTGTGAAATTTTTTTTTTTCCTGAAAAAAACTTTTTTATTTCCCTTTTATTATTTTGATTGCTTAATTAAAGATAATGTTATTATTATTTAATAATATTATCGTTTTATTACATTGCTATTTTCTATTACCAAATTTTTATTATTATCTCATCATCTCTTATTTTATTATTATTTTTATTTTTTTTATATTTTTTTTTTTTATTTTTTTTTATAAATTTTATTTTTAATTTTATTATTAATTTTTATTATTTTTTTTTATTTTTATTATATTTATTAAATTATTTATTTTTTTATTTTATTATCATTTTTATTATATTAAAATTTATCATATTATTATTATTTAAACATATATTATTATATATCTCCAACACAAAACTTATCGTCATTACTATTATCATCATTATTAAAATCATCATTTCATTTTAATGCTTTATTATTTTTTTTATCGTTTTGTTTTTATATAATTTCTTTTTATCATCATTTTTTTATTTTATCATCAAACTCAAACCTTCATCATCATTGTATCACATTATCATTAATTATTATTATTATTTTTTATTGTCCTTATTCTTATTATTATCAATTTTTATTTTATATATTATTTATTTTATTACCATCATCATGCCTTATTAAGTTACCATCAAACACATATTTAATCCAAACATCATCAGTATCATTATTTTTTATTTTATTATATTATTTTATTTTTTATTGGTTTTTTTATTATTTTTTATTTTTTTTAAAAATATATATTTTATTTTTTGATGATATATATTATAATAATATATATATTATGATGGTGATTATTATTATTTTTATTCCTATCATACCCTTTATTTAATTTTCATTATCATTACCATACATATCCCTTATCAATGTTATCATCACCATATCATTACATTATGCTGAAGATGATAAGCACAATTTGGGGCTTGCAGTGTCCCCCTTAGTACCCTTTTTCCCGGGTACAAGGGGAATTG
>NW_023658173.1:0-24984 GCF_015228065.2 Penaeus monodon
TATAAAAATTATTTATTCATTATCTTAATTAGTATCGTTATTACTGTAATTATTACTGTTATAATAATTATTTTTGCAATTATACTACCAGTACAATAATAATGATGATAATAATTACAATATAATACTAATAACAATTTATAACCACTAGCATTATTATTATATACTTATACTTATTATTATTATTGTTATTATTACAGTTATAATGATTTTTTGGCAATAATCTATAATTAAGATAATAGTAATAATAATAATAATAATAATAAATATATAATAATAATAATAATAATAATAATATAATAATAATATAATAATAATTAATTAATAATATTCAAATGTTATCAAAATTCTCTTTATTCTCACTTTTACCATCATTATTGTTATGATTAATACAATTCTGGTAATTATTATCATTATTACCCTAATAATTGCCGAAAAACCCAAAGAAATCGAAAAAACGTCATTTTGGAGTATACTCTCAAAGGCATATTTTCGCTAGATTTTGCCGCTTTTTCGACTTTTGGGAATGTTTTCTTATACCTTTTTTATATATATATGGACAATTCTATTATTATCATTATTATTATCATCATTATCATCTTCATCATTATCATCATTATCATCATTATCATCATTATCATCATTATTCATATACTCATTATTCAAATTTTCATCATTATTGCAATTAAAATTTTATTATGCAATTGTTATATTTTTAATGAATTATTGGAGTAATATAATATTTTGCAATAATACAATAACACAACAATAATAAATTAATAATAATAATCAATAATATCGATTTTATAATTTATTTTAATCATTACGTTAATTAGTATCGTTATTGCAATTATACTGTTAAATAATATTTATTGCAAATTAACTACCAGTACAAATATAATATGATAATAATTACCAATATATCTAATTAATCAATATTATACCACTAGATATTATTATTATACTTAGACTTTTATTATATTTATTATTACAGATAATAGATATGAATAATACTAAATAAAAAAATATAATAATATATATATATATACTATAATAATATAATAATAATATAATATTATAATAATTACTTTATTCTAATTTTAAATAATAATTTAATATTAATAATTTTCAAATGTTACAAAATTATCTTATTCCAATTTACATCATTAAAGTTATGATAATACATTCTTTAGTATATCTACTAATAATTTGCCGAATTTCCATTAATCGGAAAACGTTTTTTTATACTTTTATTCTCAAAAGGCTATATTCGCTAATTTCTCCCTTTTATCAGATTTTGGGAATCTTTTTCTTATATCCTTTTTATCATTATGGCACAATTCTGTTATTTCATCATTATTTCATTATTATCATCATTTATCGTTATCATCATCATTATTCATTATATATTATATATATATATTATTGCAATTATAATCATCATTATTAATAGTTACATATTATAACAATAATAGATTTTATATAATTTTTTCATTATCTAATTAATCACAACAATATAATTAGTATAACATAATAATAAATATACGATTTTATCATATTATTTATATCATTATCTTAATTAGTATCGTATAACGTAATTATACTGTATAAATAATATTTTGATTATACTACCGTATATAATTAATGTTTATATGTTACAATAATAATATAATAAATTTATGCCAATAGCATATTATTATTATACTTATATTATTTTTATTGATTATATTACAGTATAATAGATTTTTATGGCAATATATAATAATTTAATAATATAATATAATAATATAATATAATAAATAATATTAATATACATATAATAATAATAATAAACTCTAATAATAATATATTATTATAATATTCAATTACCAAAATTTCTTTTTCCACTTTCATCTTATGTATATTAATACAATTTGGTAATATTTCAAGTACCCTATAATTGCGAAATCCAAAATTCGAAAAACGTATTTTGGATATCTCATAAGCATATTTCGCTAATTTCGCTTTTTCGATTCTTTTTTAAAGTTTTCTTATACCTTTTTATATATATATGACACAAATTCTGTCATTATCATCATTATTATCATGATTATCTATCATTATTATCGTTATCATCTCATTATCATCATTATTCATCATTATCATCATCATTTCATATTATTGCAATTATTATCATCATTATTGCAATTGTTATCATTATTATTGCAATTATTGGAGTTATAGGTATATATTTGCAATAAGACTAATAACCACACCAATAATAATAGTAATCACAATATTAATTAAAATAATAAGATTTTTATAATAATTATTTATGATTCATTATCCTTAAATTAGACGTTTATACTGGAATTATACTGTTTATAATAATTATTTGACAATTTATACTACCATACAAATAATAATGATGATTAATAATTTACAATAATAATACTAAACAATATTATAACACTAAGCATTATTATTATTATACTCTATACTTATTATATTATTGTTATTATTACAGTTATAATAGATTTTTTTGGCAATAATACTATAATTAAGATATCGTTAATAATAATAATAATAAACAATAATAATAATAATAATAATTAATAATAATAATAATAATAATAATAATATAATAATATATTAATATATTCAAATGTTATCAAAATCCTCTTTATTCTCACTTTTTACCATCATTATTGTTTTGATTAATACAATTTCTGGTAATTATCTTCATTATTACCCTAATAATTGCCGAAACGAGAAATCACCAAATAAATCGAAAAAAAACGTACATTTGGAGTAAATTTTTTTACCCTTTCAAAAGGCTATATTCGCTAGATTTCGCCGCTTTTTCGACTTTTCGGGAATTTGTTTTTTCTTATACCTTTTTTTATATTCTAGATGACACAATCCTGTTATTATCATCAGTATTATCATGATTATCATCATTATTATCGTTATCATCATCAGTATCATCATATCACCTTTATCATCATTATCAACATTATTGCAATTATATCATTCATTATTGCAATTGTTATCATTATTTTGCAATTATGAGTTATAGTATATTATTTGCAATAATACTAATAACCACAACAAAATAATAGTAATACAATAAAATAACAATAATAACGATTTTTTATACTAATTATTTATATCATATCTTAATTAGTATCGTTATTCTGTAATTTATTTTACTGTATAATAATTATTTTTGCAATATACTACCAGTACAATAATAATGATGAATAATTAATTACAATAATAATACGAATCACAATATTATAACCACTAGCATTATATTATTATACTTATACTTATTATTATTCTTGTTATATACAGTTATATAGATTTTTGGCAATAATACTAATAATTAAGATAATAGTAAATAATAATAATAATAATAATAATAATAATCATAATAATAATAATAATAATAATAATAATAATAATGAATGTCAATAATAATAATAATAATTTAAATAATACAAAATGTTAATCAAAATTCTCGTTATCTCAATTTACCATCATTAGTTATTATGATAATCCATTCTGGTAATTATATCAATTATTACCCTAATAATTGCCGAAATCACCATAAGAAATCGAAAAAAACGCATTTTGGAGTATATCTCAAAAGGCTATATTTCGCTAGATTTTGCCGCTTTTTTCGGACTTTTGGGAATGTTTTTCTTTATACATTTTTGATATTTATAGGACACCAATTCTTTATTATCATCATTATTATCATGAGTATCATCATTATTACGTTATCATCATCTTATCACATATCCATCATTTTATCATCATCATTATCATCATTATTGCAATTATTATCATCATATTGCAATGTTATCATTATTATTGCAATATGGAGTTATAGTTATATATTTTTGCACTAATACAATAAAAACCACAACAATGAAAAAAAAATTTTTTTAATAGTACTAACAAAAATAATAAGCATAATAACGCATTTTATAATAATTATTTATATCATTATCTGTAATAGTATCGTATTACTGTAATTATACTGTTATAATAATATTTTGCAAATTATTACTACCAGTACAATTAATAATGATGATAATAATTTACAATAAATCATTACTAATAACAATATTATAACCACTAGCATCATTATTATTATACTTATACGTATTATTTTATTGTATTATTACAGTTATAATAGATTTTTGGCAAATAATACTAATAATTAAGATAAATAGTATCCCCTCATAATAATAATAATAATAATAATAATAATAATAATGATAATAATAATAATAATAATAATAATAATGAATATAATAATAATAATAATAATAATAATAATATAATATATTCAAAATGTTTATCAAAATCTCTTATTCTCACTTTTACCTCATTATTGTATGATTAATACAATTCTGGTAATTATTATCATTATTACCTAATAATTGCCGAAATCACCAAGAAATCGAAAAAAAAACGTCATTTGGTAGTATACTCTCAAAATGCTATATTTCGCAGATTTTGCCGCTTTTTCGACTTTTGGAATGTTTTTCTTATACCCTTTTTTATATTATATATGGGACACAATCCTGATTATTATCATCAATATATTCTGATTTTCATCATTATTATCGTTATCATCATCATTATCATCATTATCATCATTAATCTCATCATTATCATCATTATGCAATATTATCATCATTAATTGGCCAATTGTTATCCTTATTATTGCAATATTGGAGTTTTATCATAGTATATATTTTTGCAATAATAGCTAATAACCACAAACAATAATAATAGTAATAACAATAATAATAACAATAATAACGATTTTATAATAATTATTTATATCATTATCTTAATAGTATCGTTATTACTGTAATTATTACTGTTTATTATAATATTTTTGCAATTATACTACCAGTAAAAATAAATAATGATGATAATAATTACAATAATAATTACTAATAACAATATTATAACCACTAGCATGATGATATTATACGTATATATATTATTATTGTTATTATTACAGTTATAAAGATTTTTTGGCAATAATACTAATTAATTAAGATAATAGTAATAATAATGAATAATCATAATAATAAATACCATCATAATAATAATAATAATAATAATAATTAATAATAATTAATAAATAAATATTAATAAATTCAAATGTTACAAAATTCTCTTTATTCTCACTTTTACCATCAATTGTATGATTAATACAATTCGGTAATTATTATCATTATTACCTATAATTGCCGAAATCACAAAAGAAATCGAAAACGTCATTTGGAGTTAACTCTCAAAGGTATATTTCGCTAGATTTTGCCCGCTTTTGCGACTTTGGGAATGTGTTCTTATACCTTTTTTATCATTATATATGGACACAATTCCTGTTATTATATCCATATTATTATCATGATTATCATCATTATTATCGTTATCATCATCATTATCATTCCTTATATCATTATCATCATCATTATCATCATTATTGCAATATATCATCAGTATTGCAATTGTCTATCATATTATTGCCAAGTATTGGAGGTATAGGATATATTTGCAATAATACTAAAACCACAACAATAATACTAGTAATAACATAATAATAACAATAATAACGAGTTTAGAATAATATTTATATCTTATCTTTAATTAGTTCATTATTACTGTAATTATTACTGTTATAATAATTATTTGCAATTATCCTACCAGTACAAATTAAAATGATGATAAATAATTAAATAATAATACTAAAACAATATTATAACCACTAGCATTATATTATTATACTTAACTTATTATTTATTGTTATTATCTACAGTTATAATAGATTTTTGTTGGCAATAATACTAATAATTAGATAATAGTAATAATAATAATAATAATAATAATAATAATAATATAATAATAATAATAATAACATAATAATAATAATAATAATATTAATAATATTCAAAGTTTTTATCAAAATTCTCTTTATTCTCACTGTTACCATCTTATTGTAGATTAATACAATTTCTGGTAATATTATCATTATTACCCTAATAATTGCCGAAATAACAAAAGAATCGAAAAAACGTATTGGAGTATACTCTCAAAAGGCTATATTCGCGAGATGTTGCCGCTTTTCGGACTTTGGATGTTTTTCTTATACCTTTTTTTTATATTTATATGACACAATCCTGTTATTATCATCATATATCATGATTATCATCATTATTATCGTTATCATCATCATTATCTCATTATCATCATTATCATCATCTATTATCATCATTATTGCAATTATTTATTCATCATTATTGCAAGTTATTCAATATTGCAATTATTGGAGTTATAGTATATATTTTGCCAATAATCCACTAATAACCACAACAATAATAATAGTAATAACAATAATAATACAATAATAACGATTTTATAATAATTATTTATATTCATTATCTAATTAGTATCGTTATTACTGTAATTATTACTGTTAAAATAATTATTTTTTGCAATTATACTACCAGTACAAATAATAATGAGGATAATAATTACAATAATAATACTAATAACAAATATAACCACTAGCATTATATATATACTTATACTTATTATTATTGTTATTATTACAGTTATATAGATTTTTGGCAATAATACTAATAATTAAGATAATAGTAATAATAATAATAATAATAATAATAATAATAATAATAATAATAATAATTAATAAATAATAATAATAATAATAATAATAATAATAATAATAGTAATAATATTCCAAATGTTATCAAAGTCTCTTATTCTAACTTTTTACCATCATTATTGTTATGATTAATAACAATTCTGGTAATTATTATCATTATTACCCCTAATTAATTGCCGAAATCACCAAAGAAATCGAAAAAACGACATTTTGGAGTATACAATAAACAAAACCAAATATTCCAAAAGGCTATATTTCGCTAGATTTGCCGCTTTTAGACTTTGAATGTTTTCTTATACCTTGTTTATATTATATATGGACACAATTCCTGTATTATCTATTATTATAATGATTATCAGCAGTATTATCGTTATCATCATCATATCATCATTATCATCATTATCATCATCATGAATCATCATTTATTGCAATTATTATCATCATTATGCCAAGGGTTACATTATTATGCAATTATGGAGTATAGATATATTTTGCAATAATTACGAATAACAACAACAATTAATAATAGTAAATAACAATAATAATAACAATAATGAACGATTTTATAATAATTATTTATATTCATTATCTTAATAGTATCGTTATACTGTAATTATTACTGTTATAATAATTATTCTTTCGCAATTATACTACCAGTACAAAATAATATGATGATAATAATTACAATAATATACTAATAACAATATTATAAACCACTAGCATTATTATATTTATACTTATACTATATATTATTGTTATTATTACAGTATAATAGATTTGGCAATAAATACTAATAATTAAATAATTAGTAAATAATACTAATATAATAAAATAATAATAATAATAATAATAATAATAATAATATTCAAAATGTTATCAAAATTCTCTTTATTCTCACTTTTACCATCATTATTGTTATGATTAATACAATTCTACGTAATTATTATCATTATTACCCTAATAATTGCCGAAATCACCAAAGAAATCGAAAAAAAAACGTCATTTTGGAGTTATACTCTTCAAAAGGCTATATTTCGCCTAGATTTTGCGCTTTTTCGACTTTTGGGAATGTTTTCTTATACCTTTTATATTATATATGGACACAATTCCTGTTATTATCATCATTATATCATGATACGTATCATCATTATTATCGGTTCATCATCATTATCATCATTATCATCATTATCACTCAGATCATCATTATTGCAATTATTATAACATTATTGCAAGTTGTTCTCATTATTATTGCAATTATTGGGTTATAGTATATATTTTTGCCAAATAATACTAATAACCACAACAAGAATAATAGTAATAACAATAATAATACCAATAATAAACGATTTAAATAATTTATTTAGATCATTATCTTAATTAGTATCGGTTATACTGTAATTGATTACTGTTATAATTAATTATTTTGCAATTTATACTACAGTACAATAATAATGATGATAATAATTACAAAATAATAGACTAATAACTATTTGATAAACAAACTAGAATTATCATTATTATACTATACTTATTATTATTATTGTTCTTATTACAGTTATAATAGATTTTTTGGCAATAAATAATACTAATAATTAAGATAATAGTAATAATATAATAATAATAATAATAATAATAATAATAAAATAATAATAATAATAATCAATAATAATAATAATAATAATTTAATAATATTCAAAATGTTATCAAAATTCTCTTATTCTCACTTTTACATCATTATTGTTATGATTAATACAATTCTGGTAAATTATATCATTATTAACCTAATAATTGACGAAAATCACCAAGAAATCGAAAAAAACGTCATTTTTGGAGTATACTTCTCAAAAGGCTATATTTCGCTAGATTTTGCCGCTTTTTCGACTTTTGGGAATGTTTTTCTTTACTTTTTATATATATGGACACAATTCCTGTTATTATCATCATTATTATCATGATTATCATCATTATATAGTATCATCTCATTATCATCATTATCATCATATCATCATCATTATCATCATTATTGCAATTATTATCATCATTATGCAATGTTATCATTATTATTGCAATTATTGGAGTATAGTATATATTTTTGCAATAATACTAATAACACAACAATAATAATAGTAATAACAATAATAATAACAATAATAACGATTTATAATAAATTATTTATAATCATTATCGTAAGTAGTATCGTTATTACTGTATTATACTGTTATAATAATTATTTTGCAATTATACTCAGTCACAAATAATAATGATGATAATAATTACAATTTTAATATACTAATAACAAGATTATAACCACTAGCATTATTAGTATTATACTTATACTTATTGATTATTATTGTTATATTACAGTTATAATAGAATTTTTTGGCAATAATACTAATAATTTAAGATAAAGTAATAATAATAAATAATCAATAATATAATAATAATAATAATAATAATAATTAATAATAATAATATAATAATATAATAATAGTATTAATAATATTCCAAATGTTATCAAAATCTCTTTATTCTCACTTTTACCATCATTATGTTATGATTAATAGAATTCTAGTAATTATTATCATATTACCCTAATAATTGCCAAATCACCAAAGAAATCGAAAAAAAAAAACGTCATTATGGACCCCATATACTTCAAAGGCTATATTTCGCTAGATTTTGCCGCTTTTCGACTTTGGGAATGTTTTCTTATACCTTTTGTCTATTATAATGGACACAATTCCTGGCATTATCATCATTATTATCTGATTATCATCATTATTATTCGTTATCATCATCATTATCATCATTATCATCATTATCATCATCATATCATCATTTATCGCAATATTATCATCATTATTGCAATTGTTATCATTATTATAATATTTAACTGCAATTATTGGAGTTATAGTATATATTTTGCCAATTAATACTAATAACCACAACAATAATAATAGTACAACATAAAAATAACAAAATACGATTTTATAATAATATTTATATCATTATCTTTAATTAGTATCGTATTATACTGTAATTATTACTGTTATAATAATTATTTTGCAATTATATACCAGTACCCAAATAATAATGATGATAATAATTAAATAATAATACTAATAACAATATATAACACTAGCATTATTATATTATCTTATACATTATAGTATTGTATATTACCAGTTTATAATAAGATTTTTGCAATAATTATAATAATTAAGATAATAGTAATAATAATAATAATAATACAATAATAATAATAATAATAATAATAATTAATAATAAGACTAATAATAATAATAATAATAATATTAATAATATTAAATGTTATCAAAATTCTCTTTATCTTCACTTTTCAGCATTAGTGTTATGATTAATACAATTCTGGTAATTATTATCAATTATTACCCTAATATTGCCGAATATCACCAAGAAATCGAAAAAAACGTCATTTTGGAGTATGCTAATCAAAGGCTATATTTCGCTAGATTTTTGCCGCTTTTTCGACTTTTGGGAAGGTTTTCTTATACCTTTTTTATATTATATAGGGACACAATTCCTGTTATTATCATCATTAGTTATCATGATTATCAATCATTATTATCGTATCATCATCATTATCATCATTATCTCTCATTTCATCATCATTTGATCATTCATTAGTGCAATTATTATTAATCATTATGCAATTGTTTCATTATTATTGCAATTATTGGAGTTATGTATATATTTTGAATAATACTAATAACCACAGCAATAATAATGTATAACAATAATATAAAACAATAATAACGATTTTATAATAATTATTATATATTATCTTATTAGATCGTATTACTGTAATATTCATGTTCTATAATAATTAGTTTTTGCAATTTACTACCAGTACAAATAATAATGATGATAATAATTACAATAATAATACTAATAACAATATTATAACCACTAGCATTATTATTATATACTTATACTTATTATTCATTACTGTTATTATTACAGTATAATAGATCTTTTTGGCAATAATACTAATAATTAAGATAAATAGTAATAAAATAATAATAATAAATAATAATAATATAATAATAATAATAATAATAACCCACCAATCTTCACTCCCTCCCCCTCAAAAAAAACCCCCCCCCCCCCCCCCCCCCCCCCACTAACCTCTCCCAAAAACCCCCCCCCCCTCCCCCCCCAAATTAATAATAATAATAATAATAATAATAATAATACTATTAATAATATTCAAATGTTATCAAAATTATCTTTATCTCACTTTTACCATCATTATTGTTATGATTAATAACAATTCTGGTAATTATATTATCATTATTACCCTAATAATTGCGAAATCACCAAAGAAATCGAAAACAACGGTCATTTGAGTATACTCTCAAAAGGCGATATTTCGCTAGATTTTGCCGCTTTTTCGACGTTGGGGAAATGTTTTTCTTATACCTTTTTTAATAATATGGACACAATTCCTGTTATTATCATCATTATATCATTTATCTCATATTATCGTATCATCAATCATTATCATCATTTCACATTATCATCATCATTATCATATTATTGCAATTATTCTTTCATCATTATGCAATTGTTATCAGAGTTTATTGCAATTATTGGAGTTATGTATATTTTTGCATATAAGACTAATAACCACAACCATAATAATAGTAATAAACATTAATAATAACCAATAATAACGATTGTTATAATCATTATTTATATCATTATTCTATTAGTACGTTATTACTGGAATATTACTGTTATAATAATTTTTTTGCAATTATACTACCAGTACAAACTAAAATGATGATAATAATTACAATAAAATACTAATAACAATTATACCAACTAGCATTATATAGTATACTTATACATTATTATTATGTTATTATTACAGTTATAATAGATTTTTTGGCAATAATACTAATAATTTAAGATAAATAGTAATAATATAATAATAATAATAATAATAATAATAAAATAATAATAATAAAATAATAATAATAATAATAATACTAAATAATATTAATATATTCAAATGTATCAAAATCTCTTTATTCTCACTTTTACAGCATTTTGTTATGATTAATACAATTCTGGTAATATTAATCATTATTCCTACATAATAAATAATGCAGAAATCACCAAAGAAATCGAAAAAAAGTCATTTTGGGAGTATACTCTCAAAAGGCTATATTTCGCTAGATTTTGCCGCTTTTCGGACTTTTGGGGAATGTTTTATTATACCGTTTTTATATTATATATGGGACAAATCCTGCTTATATCATCAATTATTATCATGAGTATCATCAATTATTATCGTTATCATCATCATTATCATCATTATCATCATTATCACTCATCATTATCATCATTATTGCAATTATTATCCTCATATTGCAATTGTTATCATTTATTATTGCAATACTGGAGTGTATAGTTATATTATATTTGGCAATACTACTAATAACCACAACAATAATAATGTAATAACAATAATAATAACAATATAATAACGATTTTATAATTAATTATTTATATAATTATCTAATAGTATCGTTATTACTGTAAATTATTACTGTTATAATAAATTATTTTTGCAATTATACTACAAGTTACAAATAATAATATGATAATAATTAACAATAATAATACATAATAAAAATATTATGAACCATCTAGCCTTATTAGTATTATACTTAACTTATTATTATTATTGTTATTAGTTACATTATAATAGATTTTTTTGGCCTAATACTAATAATTAAGATAATGTAATAATAATAATAATAATCATATAATAATAATAATAATAAATAATAATAAAAATAATAATAATAATAATAATAATAATAATAATAATATTAGAATATTCAAATTGTTATCAAAATTCTCTGTATTCTCACTTTTACATCATATTGTTATGTTAATACAATTCTGTAATTCATTATCATATACCCTATAATTGCCGAAAATCACAAAGAAATCGAAAAAACGTCATTTGGAGTATACTCTCAAAAGGCTAATTTCGCTAGATTTTGCCGCTTTTTGGACTTTGGGAATGTTTTTCTCCTATACCTTTTTTATATTATATATGACACAATTCCTGTTATTATCATCATATTATCATGATTATCACATTATTATCGTTATCCTCTCATTATCATCATTATCTCATTAATCATCATCATTATCATCTATTATTGCAATTTTTATCAATCATTAATTGCAATTGTTATCTTATTATGTGCAAGTATTGGGAGTATAGTATATATTTTGCAATAATACTAATAACCAAACAAAATATAGAAATAACAATAATAATAACAAATAATAACGATTTATAATAATTATTTTATATCATTATTCTAAATTAGTATCGTTATTACTGTAATTATTACTGTTATAATAATATTTTTGCAATCTAGTCTACAGTACAAATAAATAATGATGATAATAATTACAATAAGAAACTAAAACAATATATAACACTAGCATTATTATTATATTATAATTATACGTATTATATTATTGTTTATTATTACAGTTATAATAGACTTTTTGGCAATTAATACTAATATTAAGATATAGTAATAATAATAATAATAATAATATAATAATATAATAATAATAATAATAATAATAATAATAATAATAATATTAATATATTCAAATGTTATCAAAAATTCTCTTATACTCACTTTACCATCATTATTGGTATGATTAATACAATTCTGGTATTATTTCATTATTACCCTAATAATTGCCGAACACCAAAGAAAATCGAAAAAAAACGTCATCTTTGAGTATACTCTTCAAAAGGGCCTATATTTCGCTAGATTGCCGCTTTTCGAATTTTGGATGTTTTCTATACCTTTTATATTATATATGGACACAATTCCTGTTATTATCATCATTATTATCATGATTATCATTCCATAATTCTCGTTATCATCATCTATCATCATTATCAGCATTATCAGCATCATTATCATCATTATTGCAATTATTATCATCATGATTGCAAGTGTTATCATTATTATTGCATATTATTGAGGTTATAGTATATATTTTTGCCAATATACTAATAACCACAACAATAATAATAGAATAACAAATAATAATAACAATATAACGATTTTATAATAATTATTTATATTCATTATCTTAATTAGTATCGTTATTACTGTAATTTATTACTGTTCTAATAATTATTTTTGCTAATTATACTACAGTACAAATAATATGATGATAATAATTACAAAATAATACTAAGAACACTATTATAACCACTAGATATTATTATGATACTTCTACTTATATTAGATTGTTATTATTACAGTTATAATAGATTTTTTGGCAATACATAATACTAATAATTAAGATAATAGGAATAATAATAAATAATAACATAATAATAATAATATATAATAATAATAATAATAATAATAATAAATAATAATAATAATATTAATAAATTCAAATGTATCAAAATTCTCTTTATCTCACTTTTACAATCATTTATTTTCTGATTCATACAATTCTGGTAATTATTATCATTATTACCCTAATAATTGCCGAAATCACTCAAAGAAAATCGAAAAAAACGTCATTTTGGAGTATACTCTCAAAGGCTATATTTCGCTAGATTTTCCGCTTTTTCGACTTTTGGGAATGATGTTTTTTTCTTAACCTTTTTTATATGATATATGGAAACAATTCTGTTATTATCATCATTATTATCATGATTATCATTGCATTATTACGTATCATCATCATTATCATCATTATCAGCATTATCATCCATCATTATCATCATATTGCAATAGATCACACTATTGCATTGTTATCATTCATTATTGCAATTCTTGGAGTTAATAGTATATATTTTGCAATAATTACTAATAACACAACAATAATAATAGTAATAACAATAATAATAAAACAATAATAACGATTTTATAATAATGTTATTTATTCATTATCTTAATTCAGTATCGTTATTACTGTAATTATTACTGTTATAATAATTATTTTGCAATTTATCTACAGTACAAATAATAATGATGCTAATAATACAATAATAATACTAATAAACAATATATAACCACTAGCATTAGTTCATTATACTTATATTATTATTATCTATTGGTATATTACAGGTAAATAGATGTTTTGGCAAAATACTAATAATTAAGATAATAGTAATAAAATAATAATAAAATAATAATTAATAATAATAATAATAATAATAATAATAATAATAATATAATAATAATAATAATAATATTAATAATATTCAAATGTATCAAAATTCTCTTTATTCTCACTTTTACATCATTATTGTTATGATTAATACAATTCTGGTAATTATTATCATTATACCCTAAAAATTGCCGATAATCACCAAAGAAATTCGAAAAAAAAACGTCATCTGGATGGTAGTATACTCTCAAAAGGCTATATTTCGCTAGATTTTCGCGCTTTTTCGACCTTTTGGGAATGTTTTCTTATACCTTTTTTATATTTATATGGACCCACAATTCCTGTTATTACATCCATTATTATCATGGTTATCTCATTATTATCGTTATCATCATCATTATCATCATTATTCATCATTATCATCAATCATTATCATTATTATTGCAATTATTATCATCATTATGCAATGGTTATTCATATTTATTGCATTATGGGAGTTATAGTATATATTTTTGCAATAATACTATAACCAACAACAATAATAATAGTAATAAACAATAATAATAACAAATAATAACGATTTTATAATAATTATTTATATCATTATATTAATTAGTATCGTTTATACTGTAATTATTACGTTATAATAATTATTTTTGCAATTATACTACCAGTACAAATAATATGATGATAATAATTACAATAAATAATACTAATAACAATATTATAACCACTAGCATTATTATTATTATACTATCTTATTATTATTATGTTATTATTACAGTTATAATAGATTGTTTTGGCAATAATATAGAATTAGATAATAGTAAGTAATAATAATAATAATAAGAATAGTAATAATAATAATAATAATAATAAAATAATAATAATAATAATAATAATAATAATAATAATAAAATAATATTAATATATTTCAAACTGTATCAAAATTTCTATTATCACTTTTACCATCATTATTGTTAGTGATTAATACAATTCCTGTAATTATTATCATTTTACCCTAATAATTGCCGAAATCACCAAAGAAATCGAAAAAAAGTCATTTTGGAGTATACTCTACAAAAGGGGATATTCGCTAGATTTTGCCGCTTTTTCGACCTTTGGGAAGTTTTTCTTAACCTTTTTTATATTATATATGGACCACAATCCTGTTATTATCATCATATTATCATGATTATCATCATAATTATCGTTATCATCATCATTATCAGCATTATCATCATATCATCATTATCATCATCATTATCATCATTATTGCAATTATATCATCATTATTGCAATTGTTATCAATATTATTGCAATATTGAGTTTAATAGTATATATTTTTTGCAATAATACATAATAACCACAACAATAATATAGTAATTAACAATAATAATAACAATAAGAAGCGATTTTATAATAATTATTTATATCATTATTTAATTAAGTATCGTATTACTGTAATTATTACTGTGATAATAATTATTTTTGCAATTATACTACCAGTACAAATAATAATTGATGATAATAAGTACAATAATAATACTAATAACATATTATATACCATAGATTATTTATGATTATATACTTATACTTATTCATTATTGTTATTATTACAGTTATAAAGATTTTTGCAAGTAATACTAATATTAAGATAATAGTAATAATAATAATAATAATAATAATAATAATAATAGAATAAATAATAATAAAAAATAATAATAATAATTTACTAATAATATTAATTAATTTCAAAATGTTATCAAAATCTCTTTATTCTCACTTTTACATCATATTGTTATGATAATACAATTCTATGGTAATTATTATAATTATTACCCTAATAATTGCCGAAATCACCAAAGAAATCGAAAAAACGGATTTTGGGAGTATACTCTCAAAAGGCATATTTCGCTAGAATTTGCCGCTTTGCGACTTTTGGGAATGTTTTTATTATACCTTTTTAATTAATATGGAACAATTCCGTTATTATCATCATTATTATCATGATTATCATCATTATTATCGTTATCATCATCATTATCATTCATTATCACATATCATCATCATTATAATCATTATTGCCAATTAATTATAATCATTATTGACAATGTTATCATTATTATGCAATTATGGAGTTATAGTATATATTTTTGCAATAATACTAATAACCACAACAATAATAATAGTAATACAATAATAATAACACTAATAACGATTTATAATAATTATTTATATCATTATCTTCTAATTAGTATCGTTTTACTGCTAATTAGTACTGTTATAATAAATATTTTGCAATTATACTACCAGTACAAAATATAATGATGATAATAATTACAATCAAATACTAATAACAATATTATAACCACTAGCATTATTATTAATTATACTGTATTATTATTATTATTATTGTTATATTACAGTTATAATAGATTTTTTGGCAATAATACTAATAATTAAGATAATAGTAATAATAATAATAATAATAATAATAATAAAATATAAAAATAATAATAATAATAATAATAATAATAATAATATTAATAATATACAAATGTTATCAAACTTCTCTTTATTCTCACTTTTTACCATCATTATTGTTATGATTAATACAATTCGGTAATTATATCATTATTACCAAATAATTGCCGAAATCACCAAAGAATAGAAAAAACGTCATTTTGGAGGCTACTCTCAAAAGGCGCTATTTGCTAGATTTTGCCGCTTTTCGACTTATTGGAATGTTTTTCTTTACCTTTTTTATATTATATATGGACACAATCTGTTATATCATCATTATTTATCATGATTATCATATTATACGTTATCATCATCATATCATCCTTATCATCATTATCATCATCATATCATCATTATTGCAAAAAAAAAATTATATCATCATTAGCAATTGTTATCATTATTATTGCAATTATTGGAGTTATAGTATATATTTTTGCACTAATACTAATAACCACAACAAAATAATAGTAATAACAATAATAATAACAATAATAACGATTTTATAATACTTATTTATCATCATTATCTTAATTAGTATCGTGATTACTGTAATATACTGTTATAATATTATTTTGCAATTATACTACCAGTACAAATAATAATGATGATAATAATACAATAATAATACTAATAACAAATTATAACCACTACTAGCATTATTATATTATACTTATACTTATTATTATTATTGTTAGTATTACAGTTATAATAGATTTTTTGCAATAATACTAATTAATTAAGAAATAAGTATAATAATAATAATAATTAATAATAATAATAATAATAATAATAATAATATATAATATAATACTAATATATAAAATAATAATAATATTAAGAATATTCAAATGTTATCAAATTCTCTTTATTCTCACTTTTACATCATTATGTTTATGATTAATACAAATTCTGGTAATTATTATCATTATTACCCTAATAATGCGAAATCACCAAGAAAACGAAAAAAAACGTCATTTTGGCGGTATACTCTCAAAAGGCTAGATTCGCTAGATTTTGCCGCTTTTTTTCGAATTTGGAATGTTTTTCTTATACCTTTTTTATAGTATATGGACACAATCCTGTTATTATCATCATATTATCATGCTATCACATATTATCGTTATCTCATCATTATCATCATTTATCATCATTATCATCATCTTATCATCATATTGCAATTATTATTATCATTATTGTAATTGTTATCACTTATTATTCCAATTATTGGGTTATAGTATATATTTTTGCAATAATACTAATAACCACAACAATAATAATAGTAATAACAATAATAATAACAATAATAAACGATTTTTATAATAAGTATTACATCATTATCTTAATAGTATCGTTCCATATTACTGTAGTATTACTGTGATAATAATTATTTTTGGCCATTATACTTACCAGTACAAATAAAAATGATATAATGATGATAATTAATTACAAAATAATACTAATAACAATATTATAACCACTAGCATTATTATTATTATACTTATACTTATTATATTATTGTGATGATTACAGTTATAATAGATTTTTTGGCAATAATACTAATAATAAGATAATAGTATAATAATAATAATAATAATAATAAAAATAATAATTAATATAATAATAATAATAAGAATAATTAATAATACTAATAATATTCATAAATATTCAAATTTTATCAAAATCATTTTATCTCATTTTACCATTCATTATTGTATGATTAATACAATTCTGGTAATTATTATCATATTACCCTAATTAATGCCGAAAATCACCAAGAAATCGAAAAAACGTCATTGGGAGTATAACTCTCAAAGGCTATATTTCGCTTAGATTAGACGCTTTTTCTTTCGACTTTGGGAATGTTTTCTTATACCTTTTTTATATGATATATGGACACAATTCCTGTTATTATCATCATTATTATCATGATTATCATCATTATTATCGTTATCATCATGATTATCATCATTATCATCATTATCATCATCATATATCATCATAATTGGGCAATTATTCATCATTATGGCACTTTTATCATTATTATTGCAATTATTGGAGTTATAGTATATATTTTTTGCAATAATAATACTAATAACCACAACAATAATAATAGTAATAACAAATAATAATAACAATAATAAACGATTTTATAATAAGTATTTATATCATTATCTTAATAGTTATCGTTATATACTGTAATTATTACTG
This sequence comes from Penaeus monodon, assembly GCF_015228065.2. Classification (NCBI taxonomy): domain Eukaryota; kingdom Metazoa; phylum Arthropoda; class Malacostraca; order Decapoda; family Penaeidae; genus Penaeus; species Penaeus monodon. The sequence continues at coordinate 19,652 of NW_023658173.1, forward strand.
TTATAATAATTATTTTTGCAATTATGACTACCCCGTTACAAATAATAATGATGATAATAAAGTACAATATCATAATACTAATAACAATATTATACCCACTAGCATATTATTATATACTTATAATTATTATTATATTGTTATTGTTACTTTATAATAGATTTTTGGCAATAATACTAATAATTAAGATAATTAGTCAATAATATAATCAAATAATAATAATAATAATAATATAATAATAATAATAATAATAATAATAATAATAAGAATAATAATAATAATAATATTACTAATATTCAAATGTTATCAAAATTCTCGTTATTCTCCACTTACATCATTATTGTTATGATAATACAATTCTGTAATTATTATCATTATTACCCTAATAATTGCCCCCCGAAATCACCAAAGAAATCGGAAAAAAACGGCATTTTGGAGTATACTCTCAAAAGGGCTCTATTTCGCTAGATTTTGCCGCTTTTCGACTTTGGAATGTTTTCGTATACCTTTTTTATATTAATATGACAACAAATTCCGGTTATTATCATCTTATTATCAGGATTATAATCATTATTATCGTTCATCATCATTATCATCATCATTCTCATCATATTGCAATTATTATCATCATTATTGCAATTGTTATCATTATTATTGCAATATTGAGAGTTATTAGTAATATTTTGCAATAATCTATAACCACAACAATAATAAATTAATAACAATAATAATAACAATAATAAACGATTTTATAATAATATTATATCATTATCTTAATTAGTATCGTTATTACGGTAATTATTACTGTTATAATAATATTTTTTGCAATTATAATACCAGTACAAATAATAATGATGATAATAATTCCAATATAATATAAAACATATATAACCACTAGCATGCTATTATATACTATACTTAGTTATTATTAATGTTATTATTACAGTTATAATAGATTTTTTGGCAATAATACTAATAATTAAGATAATAGTAATAATAATAATAATAATAAATAATAATAATAAATAATAATAATAATAATAATAATAATAATAATAATATCAAATGTTATCAAATTCTCTTTATCTACTTTGACCATCATTATTGTTTATGATAATACAATTCTGGTAATTATTACATTATTACCTAATAATTAGCCGAAATCACCAAAGAAATCGAAAAAAAAAAACGTCATTTTGGAGTATACTCTCCAAAGGCTATATTTCGCTCTGATTTGCCGCTTTTTTCGACTTTTGGGAATGTTTTTTTATACCTTTTTTATATTATATATGGACACAATTCCTGTTATTTATCATCATTATTAGCATGTAATCATCATTATTAGCGTTGAGTCTCATCATTTCCTCATATCATCATTATCATCATCATTAATCATCATTATTGCAATTATTATCATCATTATTGCAATGTTATCATTATATTGCATATTGGAGTTTATAGTATATATTTTTGCAATAATACTAATAAACACAACAATAATAATAGTAATAACAATAAACTAATAACAATAATAACGGATTTTATAATAATTATTTATATCATATCCTTAATTAGTACGATATTACTGTAAATTACTGTTATAATAATTATTTTTGCAATTATACTACCAATACAAATAATAATGATGATTTAATAATTACAATAATAATACTAATAACAATATTAAACCACTAGCATTATTATATTATACTTTATACTTTTATTATTATGTTATTATTAAGTTATAATAGATTTTTTGGCAATTAAATTACAATAATTAAGATAATATAATAATAATAATAATAATTAAAATAATAATAATATAATAATAATAATAATAATAATAATAATAAAATAATAATAATAATATTAATACTGATTCAAAGGTATCAAATCTCTTGATTCTCACTTTTACCATCATTATTGTTATGATAATACAATTTGGTAATTATTATCATTATTACCCTAATATTGCCAAATCACCAAAGAAATCGAAAAAAAACGTCATTTGGAGTATACTCTCAAAAAGGCTATTATTTTGCTAGATTTTGCCGCTTTTCGACTTTTGGGAATGTTTTTTTATTACCTGTTTGATATATATATGGACACAAATTCCTGTTATGATCATCCATTATTATCATGATTATCATCATTATTAGCGTTAATCATCTATCCATTATTCATCATTACATCATTATAATCATTCTTATCATCATTATTGCAAATAATATCATCATTATTGCAATTTTTATCATTATTATTGCAATTATGGAGTTATAGTATATATTTTTGCAATAATACTAATAACCACAACAATAATAATAGTAATAACAAATAAATTAATAACAATTAATAAACGATTTTATAAAATTATTCTATATAATTATCTAAATTAGTATCGTTATTACTGCTAATTATTACTGATATAATAAATTATTTTTGCAATATACTACCAGTACCAAATAATAATGATGATAATTAATTACAATAATATACTAATAACAATATTATAACCACTAGCATTATTATTATTATTACTTATACTATTATTATTTATTGTTATTATTACAGTTATAATAGATTTTTGGCATAATACTAATAATTAAGATAATAGGTAATAATAATAATAATAATATAATAATAATAATATAATACTAATAATAATAATAAAATACTGATAATAAGAATAATAATAATAATATTAATAATATTCAAATGTTATCAAATTCTCTGTATTCTCACTTGTACATCATTATGTTAGTGATTAATACAATGCTTGGTAATTATGATCATAATTACCCTAAATAATTGCCGAAATCACCAAAGAAATCGAAAAAAAAAAACGTCATTGTGGAAGTATACTCTCAAAAGGCTTATATTTCGCTAAATTTGCCGCTTTTCGAACTTTGGGGAATGTTTTTCTTATACCTTTTTTATATTATATATGTGAACACACGTCCTGTTATTATCATAGTATTATTCATGATATCATCATATTATCGTTTATCATCATTCATTATTCATCATTATCATCATTATCATCATCATTATTCATCATTATTGCAATATTATCATCATTATGCAATTGTTATCATATTATTGCAATTATTGGAGTTATAGTATATATTTTTGACAATAATAATAATAACCACAAACAATAATAATAGTAATTAACAATAATAATAACAATAATAACGATTTTATAATAATTATTTATAGCATATATAATTTAGTATCGTTATACTGTAATATTACTGTTATAATAATTTATTTTTGCAATATTACTACCAGTACAAATAATAATGATGATAATAATTACAATAATAATACTAAAACAATATTATAACCACTAGCATTATTATATCTATACTTATACTTATTATGATTATTGTTATTAGTACAGTATAAAGATTTTTGGCAATAATACTAATAAATAAGAATAATAGTAATCATAATAATAATAATAATAATAATAATAATAATAATAATAATAATAATAAAATAATAATATCAATAATAATATTAATAATATTCAACTGTATCAAAATTCTCTTTATTCTCACTTTACCATCATTATTGTTATGATAATACAATTCTGGGTAATTATTATCATATTACCTAATAATTGCCGAAAAGCACCAAAGAACATCGAAAAAGTCATTTTGGGAGTATACTCTCAAAGGCTAATTTCGCTAGTGTTGCCGCTTTTTCGAATTTTGGGAATGTTTTTGTTATCATACCTTTTTTATATTATATATGGACACAATTCCTGTTATTATCATCATTATTATCATGATTATCATCATTATTATCGTTATCATCATCATTATCATCATTATCATCATTATCATCATCATTATCATCATTATTGCAATTATTATCATCATTATTGCAATTATTGGAGTTATAGTATATATTTTTGCAATAATACTAATAACCACAACAATAATAATAGTAATAACAATAATAATAACAATAATAACGATTTTAATAATTATTTATATCATTATCTAATTAGTATCGTTATTACTGTAATTATTACTGTTATATAATTATTTTTGCAATTATACTACAGTACAAATAATAATGATGATAATAATTAAATAATAATACTAATAACAATTTATAACCATAGCATTATTATTTATACTTATACTTATTATTATTTGTTATTATTACGTTATAATAATTTTTTGGCAATAATACTAATAATTAAGATAATAGTAATAATAATAATAATAATAATAATAATACATAATATATATATAATATAATTATAATAATAATATATATAATATTAATAATATTCAAATTTATCAAAATCTCTTTATTCTCACTTTTACCATCATATATTTATGATTAATACAATTCTGGTAATTATTATCATAATTACAATAATAATTGCCGAAATAACCAAAGAAATCGAAAAAACTAAATTTTGGAAGTTACTCTCAAAAGGCTATTTTATGATTCGCTAATTTTCCGCTTTTTATCGAACTTTCGGGAATGTTTTTCTTATACCTTTTTATGCTATATTATATATTGGACCACATTTCCTGTTTTATATTCACTTATTATCATGATATCATCATTATTATCGTTATCATCATCATTATCATCATTATCATCATTATCATCATCATTACATCATTATATGCAATTATTATCATCATTATTGCAATTTTATCATTATTATTGCAATTTATTGGTTATAGTAATATTTTTGATATTATAACTAATAACCACAACAATAATAATAGTAATAACAATAATAACGATTTTATAATAATTATTTATATCATTATCTTAATTAGTATCGTTATTACTGTAATTATTACTGTTATAATAGATTTTTTGGCAATAATACTAATAATTAAGATAATAGTAATAATAATAATAATAATAATAATAATAATAATAATAATAATAATAATAATAATAATAATAATAATAATAATAATATATAATAATATTCAAATGTTATCAAAATTCTCTTTATTCTCACTTTTACCATCATTATTGTTATGATTAATACAATTCTGGTAATTATTATCATTATTACCCTAATAATTGCCGAAATCACCAAAGAAATCGAAAAAACGTCATTTTGGAGTATACTCTCAAAAGGCTATATTTCGCTAGATTTTGCCGCTTTTTCGACTTTTGGGAATGTTTTTCTTATACCTTTTTATATTATATATGGACACAATTCCTGTTATTATCATCATTATTATCATGATTATCATCATTATTATCTATCATCACATTATCATCATTACATCATAATTACATCATTATGCAATTATTATCATATATGCAATTTATCATTATTATGC